>NC_061499.1:2705011-2817511 GCF_022539355.2 Hippoglossus stenolepis
ACTTCTAGGAAAATGACCTCTGGTTTTCTTCTGCAGCAGTGAAACCGGTGGTCTCCCCCTGCTGGCTGCAGGAGGACTTTATTGTGACCTCAGCGTGTTTGCAGTGCGACGCCTTCCAGGCTGTAAGTGTTTTGCTCCATTTGAAGATGTCCCATGTCGGAGAGATGTCGGAGCGTCCTTGAATGCATCAGCAGTTTCCAGAACACTTCTTGACGTCGTTGTTGTGTTTCAGAAGTCGTGGTCGTCCTGTGAACAGACGGGTTATGTGGAGAGAATCAACTGCACCAGATCCAACAAAGACGAGCACAAGAGGTCAGACGTCAGAAATCATGAATCCACCGACAAATACAAAAATGATCTTAAACATTCTGAAAATATCGGTTTTCAATATTGTAAAAATGTCCACATTGTTATGGTTTTGTGCATCGTCATGGAAACTGTAAATTACAATTCATATGTATAAACCGAGTAACCGCCTCCCCCCACAGCTGTCGATCAGCGGTGATGGAGGAGCATCTCTTCTGGAAGTTCGAAGCGGCCATGTTGGCTCTGACGGTTCTCTTCGCCATCGTGGTGGTCGTCCGTCAGCGGTGGCTCGACCGCCTCGCATCGGAGAAAGTCCGTCGACAGATCGAGTCCATCTAGGACTCGAGGACCGGATCTGGTCCTGGACAGTATTTGAATGTGCTGATCTAGATTCTGAGTTCCATCAGGACTAAAGGAACCTGCCGGAAACTGGACTTTTTTTTCAATCTGAACTTTATTTAACATGACAGGAGGAGACGATATGGAGTCGGAGCAAAGAACAGCGAAGTCTGAATCTTTTAACTTGAGTTTTTTTACTTTATCAAGATCTTCACTCGTAAAAATTCAAAAGATGAATTCTCCAAGAATTTTATTTCAGACTTAAACCATTGAGACGTCACGTCGCCATCACACGTGTCAAATCATTCAATTCAATCTTAATGGAGAATTCAACTGTGTAAATTGTTCAAACATTATTTTCAATATGAAACAAATAAAGGTGAATCATGTCAGAACCAAGTTCTCATGTTGACTCTTCCCTCACTGTTTTTGAATCTGTCCTTCAGCTGATTGGTCGACCCTGACCACACGCTGAGCCCTGATTGGTACTGCTGCCCGATCGCACACAAATCTACGGAGGCACGTTGGGCGCCAAATGTTTTCGTCTAATTGGTCTGAACAAGTCGATCAGCAGACGACGAGGTTTCATTGTTGGACAAACATTTGTCTTCAGATTTTATTAAATGTTTCGGTTTTTCTGTGACTAAATCAACGGTTTTAACAGTTTGTTAAAAATGTCTGAACTGAAACAAGAAAATAAAAATTCAACAAAAACTCAATCATCTTTTTACAAAGAAAATCACGTGTTTCTGCGACTGAAGAAACTAAAAGAACCAGCGTCACGTGACGTTAACCCGAATGTCGGGAAGTTGAATAGTAAATATTCTGAAGCTTTTTTTTTTTTACAAAACTTTTGTTGATTTATTAATAATTTGGTCGAAGTTCTGTTCTTGAATGTTATGGTTTGATCCTGAGTCTCAACCCCTGAAACTTTTCAAATGTTTTAACTAGATTTCATACAGTAAAAATTTAACTAAACAGTAAATTTGAAGAACTTTCACAACCATCAAAATGAATAATAGAAATGATTTAAAGTGGAAGGAATAAAATCATTTCTCCAAAATAGAACTCAGTTCTGCTCTGACTAAGAAATAAACTAAATATTTCTGAAGAGTTTTTAAGACAAACTTTTTTTTATCAAAGATTTAAAATCTTAAATAATCAAAGTCGCTCAAACAAGATTTTTTCAGTTTTTCTCAATAAACTGAATATTGTGTTTTAATCTGTTGATTAATATCTTTAATAAAAAATCCATAAATTAATTTATAAAAATCTGGGTTCTGATTGGCTGTCTGGACTCAGTTGGGTCTTCAGTAGAGTGATGTCATCAACAAAAAATAGTGTCTGTCGTCTCATTGGCTGCGCACCGGTCCTCAGTTGATTGGCTCATAAGCTGTCGTTGAATCCGCTGCCTTCTTACGGACGCAGACCCAGAGTCCGCCCAGCAACAAGAGGATCACAGGTGTTCCCAGACCAACCGCCATGATGGCCACAACCAGCGGCGAGAACGAGTCGACAGGAGGAGAGCCGACGCCCACCAACACCGTCCTGAGGGAGAGTGGCGACATGTCAGGAGGATGTTTAAACTCACCAGAAATCCTCCAATCAGAGAGCAGGTGACTGACCAGCTGAGGAACTTGGTGCTGTTGTAGAACGGTTCTCCGGCGAGGCCGAAGCTCACGTTGAGCCCGAACGTGTCCGGTTCGGAGTAGAACGCTTGGATAAGACCCGACGCTGCCGCGGTTGTCTCGGCGCTCTGAGGCTGGGGGTCGGAATGACGGCATGGCATGGCGTCCTCCAGAACGGGATCAGACCGACGGTACGCCACCGGCTTCCACTGCACGAAACTCTGAACATCAGAGCTGCCGTTCGCCGCCGAAACCCAATGAGACGCCTGAGAGGTCGAGAAGTAGATCAACAGGAATTTCAAATAAAAAGTAAATGATTTTAGATTTTTAGTTGAGCCGTTATCAATGAATCAATCGATTATTGGTTTAAAAATGTCCCTGCTTGTTTCCATGGTGACTGAAACATATTTTCTGTTGATCGAGAAACTTATGTTCAGTAAAGTGTTTCACCAGTCGATCAGTTATTTCGAATACTTATTGTGTATAAGTAAAGCTTTGCTTTGATGAATTATTGATTACCTTGAATATTGACGGCATATACTCGTCATCGATCGACCGATGAACCTCCACCCTGCTCAGAGGATAAGCCCCGCCCACTGCCTGCAGCTCCAATAGGAACCTGGAACGAGCTGCTCGCGGCAACAAACCATCAATCCACACCTCCAGCTGGGAGGAGTTAGCTGTGTGTATGAGGCGGGGCCAGGTCTGACCACGCCCATCTGACTCAAATACTGACAACTGGGAGAAAAAACATGAAAATGTAAAAATCTATAATTTGTTTTATTATTTTAACAAATCTGACCCCCTGCTCATGATGTCATCGTGTGTCGATGACATCATCACATCCTGTTAAGTTACATTATATCAGATTTTTTTTGAACAAAAATATCAAAAGGTCATGTGACCCGGGTGTCACCGCGCCGACAGACCTGCAGGCAGAGCACGCCACTGGAGGTGTTTGTGACGGCGCCGCAGAGCCGGGCGGCCGCACCCGTCAGGTTGAGACGAGACCAGGTGAAGTTCTGCAGCTCGTACGGTGGGAAAAGGTCGGAGGTCGGATCGGCCGTGTCATTAACGTCATCGTACTCCAGCAACTGAGACAGGATCAAGATTCAGCCAATGAAAACGCTCCTCTCTGTACGTGTCAACTAAAGGTGGACAGACTGGTTTAAGGTGGATGTGTCTCACCCTGCTGAAGACCACGGCCGTGCTGTACAGGATGCTGCTCTCCGGCTCCACCCTCAGGCTGCCGCTGGTGTTACGAGCCAAAAACTGAGGCCAATCCACCTAAGTGGGAACATGTCAGAATATTAGGACATGTTCACCAGTCCACGATCTGTTTCTGTTCCTTCAGACGAAAAAATGAACCCAGAGTTTTCAAACGACAACGAAACCAGCAGCAGTTACACAAGTCTCTGATTTCGAGACAGCGCCCCCTGTGGGATCATCTGTGCAAAATTCAAAATGAGGATGAAGACGTTTCATTAAAATGAAAATCAACAGTATTGTTTTGAAACTCAGTTATCAGAAATATTTTCAGGTTTCTAAGATCAATTCTGACCTGGAGAGTAGAGGAAGAAGAGTTGGTGTGGATCAGCAGCAGCGTTGGCGCCCCCTGGCTGCAGAACAGGTAGTGCAGCGTATCGTTGTCTCCCAAGGCTCTCACATGCAGCAGGTCGCCACCAGGAGGCGGCGAAGTCGACCCGGGATTCAACTGGACTGTCAACTGAAGGACGGGGGAATACACAAAGAATCAGTCAATGATAAATTACGA
The DNA here is from genome assembly GCF_022539355.2 of Hippoglossus stenolepis. NCBI lineage: Eukaryota > Metazoa > Chordata > Actinopteri > Pleuronectiformes > Pleuronectidae > Hippoglossus > Hippoglossus stenolepis. Next base: position 2,709,059 of record NC_061499.1, read on the forward strand.
CACTGATTGTTCATTTTTAATCAACAAAGGTAAAAATCTGATCACAGCATCACATTTCATTTATACAGAACCGGTTCATAGTTTCATATTTACTCTTAAAAAATAAGCTGATAAATTAAAATTAAACACACGATCACGTGTTTGTTCCTCTGAATCATTGTTGAGGTTTCAGTCACAAACAGAAAAGAAACTTCTTTATAATCTAAAATCACAACAAGACAAAACTACATTAAAACACCAGTGGCTCCTAAAAACCTTAACATCTGTGAATCCAGATCTGTGAATCCAGATCTGTGAATCCAGATCTGTGAATCCAGATCCAAACATCAGATCAACCGAGTGAAACGTTTTCAACAAACACAGTTAAACACGTTCAACTTCACAAATACTCTCAGGCTTTTAATTTGAAACAGGAAGTGAAGTTTCACTTCCTCAGTTTGTTGTTTTCTGACTCGAGCTCAGATTTCACTTCACCTGTAACTTTATCGGGTTTTTTTCTCACCTGTCGCTCAAACAAACTTTGACTCGAAGTAAAAACCAGAAACATCAGAGAGCAGAATCCAGTCCTCATCACAGCCGCCATGTTTGTTGTGACTGAACTTCAGATCACATGACTTCCTGCTTCATGTCAGCTGACAACGGACAAGCTCCGCCTCCTCAAACACTTTTCTTCTTCATTGACGAAACGACAGGAAGCGAGTCACGTGACACGAGAAGAAACAAAGACGTAAATAAATAAATTCATAAAATGTATACAAGATATAATTTGATCATAAAATTGTAAAAATGCTAAAAACGATATAAAATGTAAATAAACCTATTAAATGATGTTAAATGTAATAGACATTCAAATGTATATTAATAAAGTACAGAGCAGAGATAATTACATAATACTGACCTGAGTCCTTGTATTTCAAAATGATATAAATGTTCTCACAGGAATCTGAACGATGAGCAAGTTTGAGCTGAACCCGATTTAAAAAACAGAAAACATGTTTTATTTTAACAATTTCTTGTGTTGCTGAAAATAGTTCATTGATCCTTAATCTGCAGATGAAATTGAACTTGAATACTGAGGTTAACATGGTTTTTAAAATTTATTTTTAAGATAAAATCATCTTTGCTCTGTGAATCAAATAATGGGATGGATTCTTTAAACGTGACCTGTTCGGTTTTGTCTTTTTTCTATTTAAATGAACCAAATTAACTTGATTTATTTTTCATGTTCATTAAAACTTTTCAAACAAACATATTTTTGTATGAGAAAGATAAATCGGAGATGATCAAAATGTGTGTGATGAAAAAAACTGCACAGTTTCCTCAACTTGTTCATATTTTTATTATTGAACCAAAGAACAGCACAACCTCTCAGATGAACTTTGACAGAAACAGAGCTGACGTTTGGATCCAGGGGAAAACAGGAGAACAGGAACTGGTTCTAACTTTAATCACTGCTTTTATTACGTTTGATGAGTCGTCTGGTCCCCACACATGCACACACACACACACACACATGTAAACGCACACGCACACACACACGGAGTGATGTGGATCTGGACTGATGTGGATCACTCGGCTCCTGGTCCTCCCATCTGATCATCTTTGTCTTTCTTCTTGTGACCAGAGACGATGTCGTCTATGCGCAGCAACAAGATGGCCGTCTGAAAACAGAGAAACAGTTAGGAGTCTTGCTCGGCATCGATTCGGTATCAGTATCGATTGGTATCAGGATCTGGTCCAGACCTCCACGGCGGTCTTGTAGGTCTGAGCCTTCACGGCGAGCGGCTCCCAGATGCCCAGAGACGTCATGTCAGACAGACAGCCGGTCTCTCCGTCCACACCCCAACACACACTGTTGTCCTGAGTGTGTTTGGCCTGAGAAACAAGATCGTTAGTGACGGCATGAGTTTAAATAAAGTTGTGTATCCTAACGTTATCAATAAAGTTTTTGCCGTACCCTCAGTGAGGTCAGCACTCGTATGGTGGAGGCTCCACAGTTCTGGATCAGGGTTCGGGGGATGACCTCCAGAGCCAGGGCCACAGCACGGTATGGCCACTGTTCTATGCCGGTCAGAGCACGGGAACGCTCGGTCAGACGCTTCGAAATCGCCATCTCCACGGCGCCGCCACCTGGCAACAGGAAGGGCTCCAGCAGCACGTTACGACACACCTGCATGGCGTCCTGCAGGTTCCTCTCCACTTCCTGAAGGTCAGAGAGCAAAGAACATGAGCTGTAACACACGTTTACAGTGACGAAGGTTCCGCCCTTCGTCCGAGGAACGTTCTAACGAACACTGAGCAGGAGAACGTGTTCTTACAGCCAGGATCTCTTTGCTGGCTCCTCGCAGCAGGATGGTACACGCTTTAGGATCTTTACACTCGGTGACGAAGGTGAAATACTCATCACCGATCTTCTTCACCTCAAACAGCCCCGCTCCCACACCCACGTCTTCCTCACGCAGCTCGTCGGTCCGACTGACGATACGAGCCCCGCACGCCCTGAGAGGGAGGGAGAGAGATTGAAGGTGCAGGTATGACAACAAGTGGTTAAACCAGGGCTGATGGTGTGACATCATATCCTGCTGAATGTTGATTGGCTGGAGTTTGAGGTTACCTGGCGATGCGGTTGTTGTCGGTCTTCCTGACGCGGCGGATGGCGGTGATGTTCGCCTTCACCAGGTAGTGCTGAGCCAGGTCTGCAAACAAACGTCTCATTAACACACAGCGTTTGTCTGATGTCACTTCCTGTCCGGATCTCAGTCTACAAATGGAATCTAACTCCCATGAGGCAAACTCGATAATGTGAGTAAACGACCATCATGCATTGTAATGTGAATAACAGACACAGGAAGTTAGTGACAAGTAACACAAAGCGCTATCGCTACAGGTGATGAGTTTGAGCTGCTAAGGTCAGAGGTCACATGACCTGGGCTCAGTTACTGGTCTGCTTCACACACATGTCGGTGCTTTCTTAACAAGTGGATGATGTCAGAGACAGGCGTGTGAGACAGCTGTGTGAGACAGGCGTGAGACAGCTGTGTGAGACAGGCGTGTGAGACATACCTGAGATTCCCTTCTCGGTGAAGATCAGGTCTGGCTTGAGGCGGATGATGTCCTCACAGATCTGCTGGATGTACTCTTCCTCCATCTGCAGGATCCTGGCAAAGTCTTCCTCCTTACTGATCTCGATGTCCGTCTGAACACACAGGGTCAAAGGTCATGTGATGCTCAGGTGCAGCAATGAGTGTGTGTGGTGAGCATGTGCTCTTGCACAGCTATCTTTGTGAGGACCCGTTCCCCTTTAATGGACTGTTCGGGGGTTAAGACTTGGTTTTAGGGTTAGAATCAGGTTTAGGTTCAAACGGGGGTCGGCAGCCTGCGGCTCTGCAGCCCGTCTGCAGGGTTGTGCATGAACAATTCTATTCTTCGTGAGCGATGAACTGAACGAATCAGTTTTCATATGATGAACGAAGTTACCTCCCATAAATGTTTTTAATCATCATCATCATATTGTGTGTGTGTGTGTGTGTGTGTGTGTGTTAGTGTGTTAGTGTGTTAGTGTGTTAGTGTTACCTGGCTCTCTCCCTTCTTGTACTCCAGAGAACAGTCGAGCAGGACGATACGAGGGTCTTTGATCATGCGTTTCATCCTGGGGTGCGTCACGTCTTTGTTGACCATGACTCCTTTCAGGACGCAGGAATCGTCGATGATTCCACCTGGAACCTGAACATCACACATGTTAAAGGAGACGGAGGCTGGGCGGCGGCGGAGTGACCGTCGGACTACTCGCATCTCGGACTCTTACCTTCTCCACCTTGGCGTACTTCTTGATGTCGATCTCTTTGCGCCCGTTGTCCTCCAGCTCCACGGTCCGGACGGCGTCCAGGGCGATGTTGCACGCCATTTCAGACCAGCGGCTCAGGGCTTTAGTGTTGATGGCGGAGTGGACGATCTTCAGCATCATAGAGCGGTCGGATGTGTCCACAGGGGTGCTGAGGGGTCAGAGGTCAAAGGTCAGTAACCAAGCAGATGACATGTCAGTGAAGTTCTGTCAGAAGCTCACCTCCTCCCAGACCTCCTCACAGAGACCCTCACCTCCTCCCTGACCTCCTCTCTGAACGTACCTGACCTCCTTCAGAACTTCCAGCATGTCCTCCAGGGCCTGTCTGTAGGCGCTGATGATGACGGTCGGGTGCATCTGCTGCTCCAGGAACTGCTCTGCTACAGACAACATCTCCCCAGCTGAGGAAGAGGAGGAACAGTTACACACAGTTACAGTCACAGACAAATATACAGACACATATACAGTCACAGACAGTCGCTCACCCAGGATGATGACGGACGTGGTCCCGTCTCCCACCTCCTCGTCCTGCGTACGACTGATCTCGATCATCGTCTTGGCGGCAGGATGCTGGACCTGGATCTGTTACCATGGAGACAGAGTTTGAACAATACACCTCGTGCAGAGGTTTGATGAGATTTTTCTACATTTACGTGACACCGTGGCAGAGCGGCCCTCACCTCTCTGAGGATGGCGTTTCCATCGTTGGTCATCACGATCCCCCCCATGGGGTCGAGCAACATCTACACACACAATCAATCAATCAACTTTCTGCTTCATCTGCATATGAATATAAATATTTCCCTGCGGTTCATCAGAACTGATCAAAGAGAATTAAACACTCATTTCACACTGGTTATTACTTAGTAATATCAGGTACTAAGTAATGTAATCTATTACTGTCTATGTAATGTTCAGATGCTGTGAGGTGGACGAGGATGAGGACGCACCTTCATCATGGCCCGAGGGCCGAGGCAGGTCCGGATCACATCTGCGATGGTCTGAAACAGAGTTAGAGGTTAAAACCTTTTGAGCACGTGATGGATGATGTCAGTGATCTCGTGCGTGTTTACCTTCGCAGCGGTGATGTTTCCGGTCTGAACTTTGCGTCCAGACTCTCTCTTCACGTTCTGGTCTGCAGAGGACAGACAAAACACATCGGGACATTTTCTCAAGAGTCTCATCCAGGTTTCATTCTTCACACGTTGGACCAAACCCGAAGGACAGTGTTTTCCTCAGAGGGCTTTTATTTTGAAGTGATTGATAGATTATAGATTGATTGTTTTCTCGGGTGTGACGTATTAAGGGAACATGAAACAGTGTATTAATATGAATTAAAATATATAAACCGCAGCTGACGTCACGTTACAAATAAATAAACATGAAGGAACTGAAGTTGACAGTGAACCAGATTGAGTCTGAACCTGGTTTGTATTGATCCGGATCGGTGAGGGTGGGGCTGCTTCAACAAAGCATCTGCGTTTTTAGCTGTAGCACCGGTAGCACCGGTAGCCGCCGTTAGCCGCTAACAGCCTGTGGGAGCTTTCTACCGGCAGCTCCGGTTTCATGTTAGCGCCGTTAACCGAGCAACCGTTAAACAGCGGGATCAGCTAAATGCTAACGAGCTAACGAGCTAACTAGCTAACCGTCTGTTCGTGCTGAGTAACGGTGGCTCCACATGCTCTTAAGATGCTAACAGTTAGCACGGCTAGCAAACCGGAGGAAGCACGTGCCTCACCGGGCCGCTGCGGCGGTAAACAGCCACACAGCGGGGCCGGTGCCGGCACCGGGCGAGCGGCCGGTACCGGGGCGGAGCGGCCCGGTGAGAAGAGAGAGAGAGAAACGGTGAAAGAGAAACTTACTGAGAACTAAGACCTGCTGACCGAACATGGTTACCGACACTACCGACACACGCGCCTGGAGCTGCTGACGGGCACGAGCGGAAGAACGACTCAGACCTCAGGGGCGGGAGTAGCAGCGCACACTGACCAATCAGATCACAGCATGTATATGACCGACACATGGTTCCACCAATGGAGTCAATGAGCTGACAGCGTTAAAGCGACCGAAGCCTTTTATGGTAAAAACCACCAAGAAAATGTTCAGATAACCATAATAATATTATTATTATTATGGTTATTAAAAAATGTCCAAACATTCACAATGTGATAATCTACAGACTGTGTCTTCCCCTGAGATCATGTATTAAACTGATCTTCAGAACAGAGGCTGTTCTGTCAGCTTCACATCCTCCAGCAGGTGGCGCTAATGCACTAGTTTACTGCTGGTTCTATAGATGTCAGCAAACACACACATCATTCAGTATATTTATAAAACATATTGTTTTATGGTGGAACCATCATACACAACATGTATTTGCTGTTAGTTTTCTTTAGCTCATTTTCATTGGCTGTCCTTTAGCTAGACGTTAACAGGCGTCCTGAAAGAATGGTCCAATAATAATATGATCATTCTCCACAGATACATTAGTACGACCCTAACCCTAACCCTACTGATGGGTAATATCAGTGATGACATTTCTTAACATTTAAATCCACAGCGTGAGGATTGATCCGATGATGTCATGAAGGAAAGAGATCCCTTTTAAAAGATAAACAATGAATGAGAAATAAATGCTTTAAAGCAGATGTCTTTGAAATTCTGCTACAAAATCAAAGGTTTCAACAGTGAACATCTGGTGTTGGTATCTTACTAACACATTTATTTTATATTTTACTGTCATTTGGTATAAAATGTGTTATAGCTCTGTATAAACTGTGTATTAAGATGTAATACCTGATTTATTTATCTGTATCGTGTAGTTAAAGTATCACAGTAATCTGAATATTTTCAGCCCGACACCGTCTGGTCACACACAAAGTAATGAAACCTCAACACTAAAAAATTACTTTATTTAAAACTGTGAGTTCACTACTTTCCTTGAGTTTTATTATTCAACCTGTGAATCAGTTTTTTTCAACATGTGATGATGTCACAACTGTCAGACTACGAAACAAAATGAAGTTCACAGTTCTGTGTGTAAGATGTTTTATTTTGAAATGAGCTGATGGAGTAAAATAGAAGTTCTCACTGTGTTTTATCTGTAAAACAGTTTGACAAGTCCGTGGTTTCACACAGGGTCGTCAGGTGACCTGTCAGCTGACAGAGGAAAACAAACTGCTTCTGTTTTCTGTCACAGTAACAATCTGAAGGTTCAACAATAATTTAAATTAATAAAAATGAGTTGATCAAAAGGCAACAATGATAAAAACACAAAGCAGAAACTTGGCACAGAACAGAAACATTGGTTTGTTATAGTCGACTCTTCATTTTATCTTTTATTTTAAAGGCGATTCTGAAATGTATTTAAATTAAATATTTAAAATGTTGTTTATTACCATCACAACAAATATTTCAGGATTTAAACTTTCAAAATAAGATTTGCTTAAATATGATTTCATCTGTATTATTCAGTATTTTATTTCACAAAACTTAAATAAATAAATAAACAAATAAACAGTTCAATTAATAAAGTTTTTGGTTCTTCAGTAAAAAGGTTGTTGTTTAAATTGTCAGCTGATTAATTGTCTTGTCGATTGTGAAAAGTCGGACTCATGCGTCCGCTGCATTTCCCAAGATGCTTTTCAAGATTCACCAAAAACACATGTGAACACTGAGCATGTTCCCTTGATCCAGAAAGGTACAGCTGACAGTCACATGACAGCAGTCATGACATCCTGGTGGACAGGTGTTGGACACAGCTGTCCCCCGTTAGCATGGTCAGGCGTCCTGTCCTCCCCCGACGTGTTTGTTGTCATGGACACCAGCAGTCAGGTCAGACCGGAGGATGAAACGTGTCAGAGTTCGTCCTTCGACCCGCTCGCCGTCAGGCTGGGACTCGCCTCGCGCTTCAGGAACTTCAGGAGGTCTTTGAGCTCTCGACCCCCCTGAGAACACAGAGGTGATGTCATTCATCTGCTCACCCCCTGACCGCCCCCCCACCCCCACCTCTCTGAGACCTTACCTCGTATCGTAAAGGCTCGTCCTTTTTACCCAGCGCAGCAAAGTAAATGGTTGGATACCTGAAGATAGAGATGGAGGGACACTAATGAACATGTGCTTTGTCCTGGTTCAACATCTCACATGGAGAAACTCTGGACTCACCCTTGGACATCGTAACCCAGCGGGACGTCGTTTTCAACACCGTTCATTTTGGCGATGACGATGTTTGTATCAGGAAAGAGCTGAAAGTCAGACAGGGATTAAAACTCTTCATCGGGGAGAATGAAAACAGAACGAGCAACACGAAGTCACAGTTACAACATTAGAAGCTAGAATCACCGTCCTGTGGTTGTTTGTCTCCACCAACAGTTTTCAGTTTACACATTTTATTTACAGACTCATATGAGGTAACTGTGACCTTTGACCTTTGACTAACTTCATCTTTGAGTCCAACTGAATGTTTGTATCTAATCTGAAGAAAATCCCTTAACGTCTTCTCTTCGTGTTCATAAGAATGAGACAGAAACTAAATTCCTCCGACCACTGGTTGTCATGGTGATGATGATGATGATGATGATGATGATGATGATGATGATGTACGTACCGTGTCAGCCAGCTCTCTGTAGACCGGCTCCAGTTTCTTGCAGTGTGGACATGTGGGAGAGTAAAACTGGATCAGAACATTTTTATCTGGGTCATTGACGATGTCATCAAACGTCTCAGCAACAACCACCTGCAGTTCACAACCAGAGAGAGGTCAGAGGTCAGAGGTCAGAGAGAGAGGGGTCAGGGGTCACACTACAGAGACTGGGTCCATCTCACCTTGACAGCAGCTGCGTTTCTCTCCGGTACGGGTTCAGACTTCACGTAACGTTTGAGTCGACCAGCGAAGTAATCGTCTAAAAATCTCTCCAGGGACCGACCGTCTCTCCTGAAACACACAACTGATCAGAATCCTGGTTCCTGATGACATCACTGTGACATCACTGTGACATCACTGTGACCTGGCTCAGCACGGGTGACGTCACACAGGTGAGCAGAGGAATAATAAATATCACATATGTGAAGCGATCAAACTGGTTACGTACGTGAACTCCTCTCTCATGGTGAACTTGTGACCCAGTTTGGACCGGATTGTGACGAACGGAAGTTCTCCCCCGTCAGATGTTCCCAAACCGAAGTCGTCCTCCAGCTCGGACAGGAAGTCATTCTTATTGGCTACCGAGAAGGTCAGGCCCCGCCCAGTGTATTGTGACGCCACCTTCATCACCCTGGCGATAAGAAACAGGGGGAGGGGCTTACACACACCTGTCATCAGGTAACAGTGTGTGTCTATTATGTGTGTGAGCATGTTACCTGTTCCTCCAGTAGTTGGAGCCTCTGGTGTTGTGGTGGAAGTCGAGGTCATAGTACGCCGTCAGCAGGTCACGAACTCTTAGACGATCTCTGTTCTCCAGAGTCATGTGAGGACACAGTCCATAACTACAGACGGGTGGAGACAAACAGAGACAGACGGACGGACACAGAGATACAGGTGGAGACGGGTGGAGACAGGTAAGTGTGGAGCAGAGTGAGGCAGTTGTGCGTCTCGTGTTAAACGGATAAATCTTACATGTGGTCTCTGAGGAAGCGTCTCAGAGATGCGATGGTCAGGTGATCTCTGAAGACGACCACGCTGTCCTCAAACTTACTGCTCAGTCTGGGAGCTCGGAACAACAACACACTCCTGCAGGACACGAGAGACGACACGACAAACATATTTCAACATTTACACTCAATCCATAAACGTCCCACGACAAGTCGGCTATACAAATGTAGACAGTCGTTCAGTTTGTCCAGCACCATCTTGGCTTTTTGAAACCAGACGTAAGCAGATGTGGAGGAACGGGGGGGTTGGACGCCCACCTATAACTGCCACCTGTTCCATTGGTCTGTACCAGCTGTCAATCACACTGTGGTACCCCCCCCCCAACACATCCGGTGCTTTATGGTCTGTTTGACTCTAAATGATCATAATTCACTAAATGAACATCAGATGTTTGAAGAAGACTTGAAACTAGAGACTGAGACAGAAACTCCTGAATGTTCACTGACGTTATAAAGTGAGAAGTCACTTTCTACCATATCATAGTCTACATCAGTTTTTATAACTATGATATAAAGATAGACAACATGACAGCTACCACAAGCAAAGCCAAAGCAGCTGAATCGCCCCCTGGTGGCTGGCTGCAGTATAGGTCATAAAACTCCTCCATGTTAGCAGATGGGACATGGACCAAACTAAAAACAGAGTAGACGTTAAATAAATGTTTGTAAAGATGTTTCTGTCAGGTCGTTCTTATCTCACTGATGTTTGTTCAAGTGTTTGTGATCAGTTTGGTTTTTATTAGTTATTTGATGACATAAAAACAGGCGGAGACGTCATGATTGACAGCTGAGACTGACTCCTGATTGGTTGAGGTCCAGGACCACAGACACTTTGGACTCACTCAGACTGAACGCCGTACTCGTCCCCGAGCTTCACGTCAGCGGTGTGAGCGAATCTGAACTGTTCCCTCAACAGAGCGGCAGCTTTCAGAAACTCTGAGAGAGAGCTGCCTGCACCTGAAAACACACCTGACCCCCCACACACACACACACACACACACACACACACACACACACACACACACACACACACACACACACGTTACATCAAGTGAGAATGTCAAGTAACAGACACAATGGGGTTGATTTTCTCTGAGGTCACATAAAATCTAACATCATGTCAAAAACTGAAGCCGACGCAGCGCCACGTTGAGTGATGTCACACATATAAAAACAACGTAGCGTGAGGCGTTTTGACATGAGGTCATATGAAGTCACATGACGTGAGATGGGAGATTTGTTGTTTTTAATTACACACAATCACGTCAAGCTTATTGCGTCTGTTTCAGAAGTGATGGGGGCACCATCTGTTTCATTGATTTATTTAACATGGTCTCAAGTTGTCCCCGTGAAGGAGCAACGTGTGGTCCGGTCATCCTCCTGGAGAACATAACTCCCAGGGATGAGTCAAAGCTCGTTAGGAATCTCAGGCTGTGATGACCATATGCAGACGCTGGGCACATGATCAGGACATCGCCATGATCAGGACATCGCCATGATCAGGACATCGCCATGATCAGGACATCGCCATGATCAGGACATCGCCATGATCGAGGACAGACGACAAGTCGCTTTCTTACATTAAAAGAAAAACCCAGTTGTAGCCTCAGCTTCTCATCAGGTGCTACAGATGTAGATTATAAGTGAGGGAGTCATCCATCAGAATACCCAGATGTTTATAAGAATCTACTTTCAAATGAAGAAGTGTAGCCTGACCAGACGTTTGACTTTATAAGTGTGTAGTTAGCTAAACAAAATGTCACATGACGTAGAGAACCTGTCAGCGTCGTACTTTACCTATGACACTGGCATCGTAGTGTTTGATGAAGCTGTGGAGTTCGTCCTTTGATTCCAGGTGAACTGAGTCTGGACCCGTCTGCTTCTTCATGAACTGATAGATCCCATCTGAGCACACACACACACACACACAGAGAGATAAACACAGAGTGTGAGTGTGTGTGTGTGTGTGTGTGTGTGTGTGTGTGTGTGTGGTTCTTACCTGCAGTGCGAGGTCCGTCGTAGGGGGCGGAGTCTCTCCCGTTCCTGAAGATCTTGAGAGTAGGATAACCAGAGATCCCGAAACGACCACAGGTCTCTGAGTGAGCAGTACAGTCCACCTGAGGCGAGATGGACAGGTGAGGAGACATGGGGGAAGAACAGGTGAGGAGAGACAACCCGCTGAGGACGTTACCTTTGCTAACTGGACGCTTCCCTTCAGTTTTGTTGCTGCTTTCTCAAAGTCTGGAGCCAGTTTCTTACAGTGTCCACACCTGAGAGGAGGAGGAGGAGGAGGAAGATAGGATGGACGGAGGTGAAGAAGGGATAGATAAAAGGAAGGATGAAAGGAATGAGAAATGGGGAGGGCAGAGAAGTGGCAAAAAATAGGAAAGGGAGAGTGGGAAGGAAACATTGAAGGTGATAAAAAAAAGAGTAGGAGTGTAGAATGAATGGGGAAAGGAAAGAAGGACATGAAATGAGGATGAAAGAGACGTGAAGAGGAAGGATGGAGGAGGAGACATGAAGAGGAAGGATGGAGGAGACGTGAAGAGGAAGGATTGGAAGAGACATGAAGAGGAAGGATGGAGGAGGAGACATGAAGAGGAAGGATGGAGGAGGAGACATGAAGAGGAAGGATTGGAAGAGGCGTGAAGAGGAAGGATGGAAGAGATGTGAAGAGGAAGGATGGAAGAGGAGACATGAGGAAGGAAGGATGGAGGAGGCGTGAAGAGGAAGGATGGAGGAGGAGACATGAAGAGGAAGGATTGGAAGAGGACGTGAAGAGGAAGGATGGAAGAGACATGAAGAGGAAGGATGGAGGAGGAGACATGAAGAGGAAGGATGGAAGAGATGTGAAGAGGAAGGATGGAAGAGGAGACATGAAGAGGAAGGATGGAGGAGGCGTGAAGAGGAAGGATGGAAGAGGAGACATGAAGAGGAAGGATGGAGGAGGCGTGAAGAGGAAGGATGGAGGAGGAGCGTGAAAGAGGAAGGATGGAAGAGGAGACATGAAGAGGAAGGATGGAAGAGGAGACATGAAGAGGAAGGATGGAGGAGGAGAGATGAAGAGGAAGGATTGGAAGAGGCGTGAAGAGGAAGGATGGAAGAGATGTGAAGAGGAAGGATGGAAGAGGAGACACAAAGAGGAAGGATGGAGGAGGCGGAAGAGGAAGGATGGAAGAGGAGACATGAAGAGGAAGGATGGAGGAGATGTGAAGAGGAAGGATGGAGGAGGAGACGTGAAGAGGAAGGATGGAGGAGGAGACGTGAAGAGGAAGGATGGAAGAGATGTGAAGAGGAAGGATGGAAGAGGAGACATGAAGAGGAAGGATGGAGGAGGAGAGCGTGAAGAGGAAGGATGGAGGAACGTGAAGAGGAAGGATGGAGGAAGCTGAAGAGGAAGGATGGAGGAGGAGAGAAGAGGAAGGATGGAGGAGGAGACGTGAAGAGGAAGGATGGAGGAGGAGACGTGAAGAGGAAGGATGGAGGAGGAGACGTGAAGAGGAAGGATGGAGGAGGAGACGTGAAGAGGAAGGATGGAAGAGGAGACGTGAAGAGGAAGGATGGAAGAGACATGAAGAGGAAGGATGGAGGAGGAGACGTGAAGAGGAAGGATGGAAGAGGAGACATGAAGAGGAAGGATGGAGGAGGAGACGTGAAGAGGAAGGATGGAAGAGAGACATGAAGAGGAAGGATGGAGGAGGAGACGTGAAGAGGAAGGATGGAAGAGGAGACATGAAGAGGAAGGATGGAGGAGGAGACATGAAGAGGAAGGATGGAGGAGGCGTGAAGGAGGAAGGATGGAGGAGCAGGCGTGAAGAGGAAGGATGGAGAGGAGACGTGAAGAGGAAGGATGGAGGAGGAGGCGTGAAGAGGAAGGATGGAGGAGGAGGCGTGAAGAGGAAGGATGGAGGAGGAGGCGTGAGAAGGAAGGATGGAGGAGGAGGCGTGAAGAGGAAGGATGGAGGAGGCGTGAAGAGGAAGGATGGAGGAGGAGGCGTGAAGAGGAAGGATGGAGGAGGCGTGAAGAGGAAGGATGGAGGAGGAGGAAGAGGAAGGATGGAGGAGACATGAAGAGGAAGGATGGAGGAGGAGACGTGAAGAGGAAGGATGGAGGAGGAGACGTGAAGAGGAAGGATGGAGGAGGAGACGTGAAGAGGAAGGATGGAGGAGACGTGAAGAGGAAGGATGGAGGAGGAGACATGAAGAGGAAGGATGGAGGAGGAGACATGAAGAGGAAGGATGGAGGAGACGTGAAGAGGAAGGATGGAGGAGACATGAAGAGGAAGGATGGAGGAGGAGACATGAAGAGGAAGGATGGAGGAGACGTGAAGAGGAAGGATGGAGGAGGAGACATGAAGAGGAAGGATGGAAGATGAGAAAGAGGAAGGATGGAGGAGACGTGAAGAGGAAGGATGGAGGAGGAGACATGAAGAGGAAGGATGGAGGAGACGTGAAGAGGAAGGATGGAGGAGGAGACATGAAGAGGAAGGATGGAGGAGACGTGAAGAGGAAGGATGGAGGAGGAGACATGAAGAGGAAGGATGGAGGAGACGTGAAGAGGAAGGGTAGAACGTCAACATATTAGAACCCGTATGTATTGAGCTAACGATGCTAATGCTAACGTCCCCTCCGTTACCATGGAGCGTAGAACGTCACCAGCATGGTCTCGTGCTCCGTTGCTAGGTAATCGAAGTCCGCGTCCCCGAGCTCGAGCACGTCCCTGCGCAAGCACACCGTGGCGGGAAACCGGGTCAGCAGCCACAGCGTGACGGCGGGAAGGAGCCGGACAGCGGCCGCCATGTTGGAGAGAGAGGAGACAGTTTCACATGGACACGATAAAACACACCGAGATTCCGGCAGGACCTTCAAAATAAAACAACCTGGAACAACTCAGTAAAAACATTACAACATGACGTCACAAAGTCAAAGACTGAAAAATAAACATTACAACATGACGTCACAAAGTCAAAGAGTGAAAAATAAACATTACAACATGACGTCACAAAGTCTAAGGGTGAAAAATAAACATTGCAATATGACGAATTCTCGTAACTCATCGTGAAATGACACTTGCTTTTATTTTGAAGTCGGTATTTCCGGTGACTAAAGGTAACTTGACCAATCTGCTCTCTCCACCTGTCAAAGGGAAGGCGGGCCCACAGACGAACACCGGAAAGCCCTCTGATTGGCCCACAGCCGATGTAACCGTATAACTGGTCCAATGACCTGTCAATCACAACACACCCACCCCTCCCCCGCCCAACGAGCATCAGAGAATTACACGTTTTTAAATGAATTTCTAAATGAGGATGAATTAAACATGAATTAAACATGAATCAGTTTAAAATTTAACTCAACATGAAACATCATTGAAGCATCAAACCGATGTGAAACTAGGAGAAGTTGTTGATTTTTTAAGACTTCAAACTGAAAATGTTCAGAGCTGCTCTGTGGATAAAAAAGATCGAAATAAAATATTCAACACTGATTAACAAAGAAAAATACATTTAACAGCAATGATCATTTTTAATTGAATTTGTCTTAAGGTTTCTTTTACATTTGAATGAAACAATAATGTTGATCGGTTTATTCTTCAAGCTGTAAATTTATAAATATATAGAGAAAAAAGAAAAAGTGTGGTAAATTCAGGACAAAGCTCAAGTTATCACTTCATCTAAATATAAACAAAACCTACTGAAAAGTTTGAAAAAATGTTTTATCAAACGATCAACCTTCATTCATTCACATTCAATATGAATAAGTGGTTATTTTAAAAACTCAGAACGATAGTACATCCTCCACTGACTGAATCATGGGAGATTATTTTGTTTTACCCAAATGCATCGTGGGAAGACTCAAAAGAAAAAAGAAAGAACAATCCTTTGTTTAATGTTTGGAGCATTTTTTAAATGAGATGAAATAAGCATTGTTTTATCTTTTATTTCTGTATTTGTTCTTTCACTGCTCAGCAGGTGGGCGGAGTCTAAGAGCAACAGTGACTCACAACTTGATCTAAATCAAATAGATTTTGCACAAAATAAAAAAAGCCCAGGGTCTCAGGTGATGTCCACACGAGTTCCAACACGTTCAGCTGGTCTCTGCCCCCTTAGTTTTACATGTGGACCAATGATGATGAATACAGATGCTATCAGCAGTCGTCTCCAGATGTGGACACTGATCAGTGTCAAACATGGTGCGAGCAGCTGTTCACTTGTGTCACGTGATTGGTTCACAGCTGCTGATCTTCTCTTTACTTCATTTGATTTGAGTTTTTCAGTTTTTCCTTCACTAACTCTGAGACTCCGCCTCCAGACACACCCACAGAGGGTGGACTCTCGATGAGGTCCGAGACGATAAATAAAAAATAAATAATTAGGATTTATAAAAATTGACTATGCAGCCTGAAGGTACACTTCAGGCTGCATACACAGAGGATGAACTCTAGAACAATAACTCGTAGAGTTCCGAAAGGAATTCAGACCCTTCGTCAATCCCACATCCTAGATCAATGCAAACAATCTTTTACAGAGACTTCTAGAATCCCCTTCCTGAGCACACAGATATGAGATATGTTCAAGAGTCAAACGGAACTTAGTCAAGTTTGGACAATCTACATCAAACTTGCATGTAAAACTAAACTTCCTTAGAATTCTAAAGTCCTTTCGATTACGTCTCGACTCTGTTCAGGTGACGTAGACAATCTTCTAAAGTCACATCTAGAGAATGGTTCAGCTGTTCATATTAAACACTTCTGTGCTTTTTGAACTTTAATATTTTGCTGTAGAGTCTGGACCCTTCTAGAACTCTAGAACAACTCTGCAGACACAGTCACTGTGGATCTGGAGTCGTATCAGCGTCATTCTAATTAAATCTAGAATCAATAAAACTGATTCACGACTGATGTTCTTGAACTCAGACAGTTCTGGAATTCAGTGGAGTTCTCATGAAGTAAATCTGGATCAGACTCTTGGCTCCAAAGTCCATTTCCTGGTTGACTGCAGACTCATCTACTGTTGGTCTACTGCTTAGTCGGGGGCTGGCTCCTGCCTCCTGATTGGCTGGCCCTCTGAGGAACAGGGAGTGGACTTTTGCGATGAAGACTGGAAAAGATTCATCAGGTCGTGGAACCGCAGACTCACCTGCAGGTAACAGAAAAAGACAAATGTCCTCACGTCAGCTTCAGACCTTTCAGTCTACAACTACCTGCACAATGAAGCCCCGCCCCCGCTCACCTGTTGGGCGGTCTTGTTTCCCAGCTGGGCGGACACCTGTCTGAATGTTTTCCTATTGGCTCCTCTCTGCTGACAGGCAGTCAAGATGGCGCGGTCTGCCTCACTGAAACAGGAAGTGATGTTTTAGATGCTTTTTCCATGTTGAACAATGTTTTCTAGTTATGATGTTTGATAGTTGACAAGATGTTTTCATGATGTGTTGTATCAGACACCATCTCATGACCCAGCAGCAGCTGGACCTGCTGCACCTGATTAAAGCCACAGGTAAATATCAGTTAGCTCATCATCTGGGTGTTTCTGTGTTTTTGTTCTGACCGAGTCCAGACGACGACTTTCTCTCCAGTTGACGTCGTCGAGATGTTTCTAGCACAAACTGGCCGCTCCTGTACTTCCTCTTCTTCACTTCCTGTCTCACGCGCTTCAGATGTCTGACGGTCGACTCCCTTCCTGTTCCTGTGAGGACGACTCTGGAAAACAGAGTCCGTCTTCATGGCCTCAGAGCTGGTTGCTATGGGCGACGAGTGGGTGTGAAACTGCAGGAAAAGCTGTTGCAGGTCTTGATGATGTCTGAGAAGAGACGAGATCTGAGAGAGGAAAAGAAAATCGGATCAATCAGGAAAAATCTTTTTATATTATAAATTTTAATCTACATGATAAACTGATTTCACCTGAAACTCATCAATTAGTCTGGTTTCATTTACAAACTTTATCAGGATCAGCTGATTTATGAGGGGGTCAAAGGTCATCGTCTACCTTGTCCATGTCTTCAGGTGGGGGGGTGGGGCTTCCCTGTAGCACTGACACCACCTGCTGGTAGAGGGAGGAGGTTTCTCCCAGACTCTGTCCCAGTCGCCGTAGAAACCGCCGGCTGCACTCAAACAGCTGTTGCTCTAAAAACTGGCAGAGAGATACCACAGAAGAAGAGTTACCGCAGGTTTAGCCTGAACCTCGGTGATGTCACAGTGATGTCACTCACCAGTCCGCAGCGCCGCGCCTGTTCTCCGTTCAGGAAGGCGGCAAAGTCTCTGAGCAGCTGAGGCCACGGCCGCAGCAAACCGCTCAGTCTGTCGTACAGACGCTCAGGGGCCCCCGAGGCCTCCAGGGGCCCCGCGGCTGAAAACTGATCCAACAACTGCAGCAGCTGCTCAGAGACGCCTGGAGACGCCTGCACCACGTCACACACCTGAGAAACATGACAGCATCAGCTCACTGGACCAATCAGGAAAACAAAATCACCACCTGACTGTATATACATCATTAACTGTATATAAAGATCATCAGTGACTGTATATAAAGATGATCAGCGACTGTATATAAAGATGATCAGCGACTGTATATAAAGATGATCAGTGACTGTATATAAAGAGGATCAGTGACTGTATATAAAGAGGATCAGTGACTGTATATAAAGATGATCAGTGACTGTATATAAAGATGATCAGTGACTGTATATAAAGATGATCAGTGACTGTATATAAAGACCATCAGTGACTGTATATAAAGATGATCAGTGACTGTATATAAAGACCAGTGACTGTATATAAAGACCATCAGTGACTGTATATAAAGATGATCAGTGACTGTATATAAAGACGATCAGTAACTGTATATAAAGACCATCAGTGACTGTATATAAAGATGATCAGTGACTGTATATAAAGATGATCAGTGACTGTATATAAAGAGGACCATCAGTGACTGTATATAAAGATGATCAGTAACTGTATATAAAGAGGATCAGTGACTGTATATAAAGAGGATCAGTGACTGTATATAAAGAGGATCAGTGACTGTATATAAAGACCATCAGTGACTGTATATAAAGATGATCAGTGACTGTATATAAAGACCAGTGACTGTATATAAAGACATCAGTGACTGTATATAAAGATGATCAGTGACTGTATATAAAGACGATCAGTAACTGTATATAAAGAGGATCAGTGACTGTATATAAAGATGATCAGTGACTGTATATAAAGAGGATCAGTGACTGTATATAAAGAGGATCAGTGACTGTATATAAAGACATCAGTGACTGTATATAAAGAGGATCAGTGACTGTATATAAAGACCATCAGTGACTGTATATAAAGATGATCAGTGACTGTATATAAAGACCATCAGTGACTGTATATAAAGATGATCAGTGACTGTATATAAAGATGATCAGTGACTGTATATAAAGACCATCAGTGACTGTATATAAAGATGATCAGTGACTGTATATAAAGATGATCAGTGACTGTATATAAAGACATCAGTGACTGTATATAAAGATGATCAGTGACTGTATATAAAGATGATCAGTGACTGTATATAAAGACCATCAGTGACTGTATATAAAGATGATCAGTGACTGTATATAAAGACCAGTGACTGTATATAAAGACTATCAGTGACTGTATATAAAGATGATCAGTGACTGTATATAAAGAGGATCAGTGACTGTATATAAAGACCATCAGTGACTGTATATAAAGATGATCAGTGACTGTATATAAAGACCAGTGACTGTATATAAAGACGATCAGTGACTGTATATAAAGATGATCAGTGACTGTATATAAAGAGGATCAGTGACTGTATATAAAGATGATCAGTGACTGTATATAAAGATGATCAGTGACTGTATATAAAGAGGATCAGTGACTGTATATAAAGAGGATCAGTGACTGTATATAAAGACGATCAGTGACTGTATATAAAGAGGATCAGTGACTGTATATAAAGACCTCAGTGACTGTAGTCGACTGTATATAAAGATGATCAGTGACTGTATATAAAGAGATGATCAGTGACTGTATATAAAGATGATCAGTGACTGTATATAAAGATGATCAGTGACTGTATATAAAGAGGATCAGTGACTGTATATAAAGACATCAGTGACTGTATATAAAGAGGATCAGTGACTGTATATAAAGACCATCAGTGACTGTATATAAAGACCATCAGTGACTGTATATAAAGATGATCAGTGACTGTATATAAAGATGATCAGTGACTGTATATAAAGATGATCTGACTGTTATAAAGATGACGTGACTGATATAAAGGATCAGTGACTGTATATAAAGACGATCAGTGACTGTATATAAAGATGATCAGTGACTGTATATAAAGACCATCAGTGACTGTATATAAAGAGGATCAGTGACTGTATATAAAGACCAGTGACTGTATATAAAGACCATCAGTGACTGTATATAAAGAAGATCAGTGACTGTATATAAAGACGATCAGTGACTGTATATAAAGAGGATCAGTGACTGTATATAAAGATGATCAGTAACTGTATATAAAGAGGATCAGTGACTGTATATAAAGAGGATCAGTGACTGTATATAAAGATGATCAGTGACTGTATATAAAGACCATCAGTGACTGTATATAAAGATGATCAGTGACTGTATATAAAGACCAGTGACTGTATATAAAGACCATCAGTGACTGTATATAAAGATGATCAGTGACTGTATATAAAGATGATCAGTGACTGTATATAAAGACGATCAGTGACTGTATATAAAGAGGATCAGTGACTGTATATAAAGATGATCAGTGACTGTATATAAAGATGATCAGTGACTGTATATAAAGATGATCAGTGACTGTATATAAAGATGATCAGTGACTGTATATAAAGACGATCAGTGACTGTATATAAAGATGATCAGTGACTGTATATAAAGATGATCAGTGACTGTATATAAAGACGATCAGTGACTGTATATAAAGATGATCAGTGACTGTATATAAAGAGGATCAGTGACTGTATATAAAGAGGATCAGTGACTGTATATAAAGATGATCAGTGACTGTATATAAACTAAAAGATGTTAGTCTCACTCTGTTGAGATAATCCTTTGCAAACGCTTCATCCTCTCTCTGATCTTCATCGGCCTGCTCCTCTTCCTCCTCAGTTTCTTCTGGCAACAATTTCTCCTACAAAGACAAAGAATATTAATCGGACGTAATAATAACATTAATTATCGATAATCAGCTGAAAGATGGAGATGCTCAGTGCACTGACGAAACGAGTTTGAAAATGATCAGATGAATTGATTCACACCTGCAGCTGGAGGACGCCGGCTCTGGATTCATCTGAAGACGTCACTCCATCATCATCATCATCATCATCACCTCCTTCTTCTTCTTCTTCTTCTGCTGTCGACGGCGTCTGAGTCACGTCCTGCTCACTCTCTGACTCCACCTCTTTGGGGTCGGCCAGGTCTTCCAGATTGGCGACACTTCCTGCAGCACTGGACGATGACTCCGACAGGGCCAAAAGGAATTCGCTCTCCTCTTCCTCCTCTTCCATATTCACACTGATGACATCGTCGTCCTCCTCGACCCCCACTGGAGAAGGGGCGGGGCCATCAGGAGGAGGAGGAGGAGCGAGTGCCTCCACATTACTCCTCACTGCTTCTCCGTTCATTGTGTGTTTCTCTCTCCTTCTCCTCCTCAGGCCTGCAAGAGTTTGAAAGTGGCGTCTGATTTGCTGTGTGGTTGCCGGGGCCACAGCGGCAGTAGTGATGTCAGCGGTGTCAGTTCTGGTCAGGAGGAGTCGGCTTAGGAGGACTCGTGAGGGGCTGAGAGCCCGGGGGTGACAGGGTTTGTGAGGAGAGAGAGGTGCGGGACAAGAGGGGTACACCTGTCCATCAGGTAAGGGGGAGGAGTCAGCAGGAGAAGGCGGGAGGGGCTGCTGCAGCATGACAAAGCCGATGCGTTTGAAGTCCAGGTCTTTGGGAAGGCGGGGGGGATATCTTGTCCCAGAGGGGAAGCTGTACTTGTTGGAGGCGGAGCGTAGGAAGGTCAGGTGACTCTGACGGAGTCGAGACCCCCTGCAGGTGGGCGGGGCCTCAGGGGTAGAGCCAGAAGGGGCATTATACCGTTTTATGGTTGGATATATTACAGGAAGACTCCGCTGAGAAAACGTAAAAAACAGTGATGGAGATTTGTTAACTTGATATAACACCTTAACATGTTTATAACATATAAATGCCGGGGTTCCAAAAATCGGACACTATGTGTTTGTGTGTTACTGACGTTAACTTTCACCTACCACCAGCCACAGAGGCATGACGCTCTCCTCTCTCTCCACTGGGGGGCGTTGCTCTGCTGGATTAACAGGACCAAAGGCCACCGGCATCGGCCACAACACCCGATGATACCTGAACACCTGCGGGGGGGATCACAAGGGTGAACACACACACAGGTTTGTACTGAAATCAGCCGCATCAGTGTCATCGCTGTATTACCTTTACTATATTATCAGGGACACCAGGTCGGCAGCACTGCAGGATTCTACGTCGGACCTGCACCAGAGTCTTCCTCAGCAGGAACTGGGACACCAGTTTAGTCGGGTCACATGACCCTTCCATGTTCCTGAGACCCAGAACCAGGAGGCTGAAAACACACACACACACACACACACACACACACACACACACACACACACACACACACACACACACACACACACACACACACACACACACACACACACACAGAGTTAAACACCAAGTCCAACACCAAGTCCAACACAAATTTACAGCAGCAGTTTGACATATGTGCGTTTACCAGTCCTCAGCTGCAGTGAATGCAGCTGTCCTGCGGGGGCAGTACAGAGCCGGGTCCAGGCTGGCACAGGGCAGTAGCTCTGGGTAGAGGAAGACCGGACGAGTGGTAAAGAGCCAGGCGAGTTCAGCTGGCATCACAGGGTAACAACGCACTGCACATGTAGAGATACACAACACACACAATCAAACATCAGGCTGCTTTAAAATCACTTCACTTTCACTATGTAGCTAATGTTAGCATTAGCAGCTACACTACACAGGAGGTCTCATCAGAGACATCCCATCATTCCAAGCTGCAGGTGGACTCACTGTATCCTCTGGCATCAGGTGGGTGGTGTTGCGACTTGTAGCTGATGGGAGTCTGCCGCAGCTCCTCCATCAGCTGCAGCGCCCCCTGCAGGTTAGACGATCTAAAGACGCTGCAGAAACCAGGACGAGATGAGGACATGAGCAGCTCGGCTCTTTGAGCCAACACATCCAGCTCAACCTGGGGGGGGGGGACAAATAACAGTGAAGATATTTTTCAAATCTTGACTTCTATTCTAAGTGAGGTGCGATGATGTTTGTGTGTTACCAGGAACTGTCGGGTGGTCTCAGCCTCACTCTGAAGTTTGGTCACAGGTGAACTCAACAGGTGAATCTGAGTCAGCAGCTGAACGTGCTGAGAGACACACACAGTGTGATAGAGGTCAGGCTTCACAAACATAGTTTCATCGTGTGTGTGTGTGTGTGTGTGTGTGTGTACCTGTTGTAGATGCTGCTGCAGTCTGCTCTTTTGTTTTCCGTCCAGTTTCAGTGTGTACGGTTCAGGACCGTATATGTGTGTGTTACACAGTGGGTGTGTCTGCCGTCTGTTCCTCATCCAAGCTAGCTGCTGCTTTACTGTACGCAGCTCTGTGATTGGTCCATCCTCTTCATCAACCAGCCCACTGTCAAATGAACACTTGCAGTCAGTGTGTGTGTGTGTCTGTGAGTGTGTGTGTGTCTGTGAGTGTGTGTGTGAGTGATATATACATGCTGTGCTGATCCTGAACAGGGTGTATTTCCTCCTGTGGCTCCTCCTCTTCCTCGTGACCTTCATCGTCCCCTTCCTGTCCTGCAAGGTCTTCCTTTAACTGACACACACACACACACACACACACACACACACACACACACACACACACACACACACACACACACACACACACACACACACACACACAGGTTTTGTGAGTGAAACATGTTCACATAACTGAGTGAACATGAGGCTGTTCAGTGTGAGAGAATCACCGTTTCAAACAGCTCCTCCATCAGCTCGTTCACTTCCTTCTCTAGACGACAAACAGAACATCGTCAGAGTCTGGATTCATCACAGCTCAACACATCACCTGAGCACAAGGTCTTCAAACCAGGAAGAAACCAGTGTGTGTGTGTGTGTGTGTGTGTGTGTGTGTGTGTACTGACTGGTGATGCGGACAGCCTTGTCGTCACGGTAATCCTCCTGGTCAGGTTCATCAATGTCAGCCAGGAAGTTGTACTCTGGGTCATCATCATCATCACACTCCTCTGAGAGAGAAAGATGTAGTCATACGTGCAAGTGTACACACACACACACACACACACACACACACACACACACACACACACACACACACACACACACACACACACACACACACACACACACACACACACACACACACACACACACACACACACACACACACACCTTCATTTTCCATGTCTGAGCTCATTAGGCCTCTTAGCCAATCAGTCCAGTCCCTGTCCTTATGGGCGGAGCTGGAGTCGTACATGTCTGGTGTGATGTCCGGTGCTCGGAGCTCCGCCTCCAGCTGGCCCAGTGGGACGTCACGTAGAGTCCGCTTGGACCGAGTCCGGTACGCCATCAGACCCGCGGCGGCCTCTGGCTCCGACAGAGGCTGACAGGGGCAGAGGGTTATTCATTTATTTTTTCAGTGAGTACATATATGACAGACACAAAACAGTCTGTTCCTCCAACTCAATCAGAGTTTGACTCAATAATCACCAAACACGAAGACCCTCAAATACAAGAGTACTGAGTACTGAGTACTGAGACCCCCTGACCAAGTCCCAACACTGAACACCTCCCCCTGTTCAACACAGAGACCATTTCAAAATGAAATGTTAACACACAACAGCTCTACCGACCGGTCCGACAGATCCACCAACCGGTCCTAAACCTCGACTGACAGGTCTTAAAGTTCTATCGACTGGTCCTGAAGATCTACATACCTCAAAGACGGTCATGTAGTTCCATCATAACTACTCTGATGCTTGAACCTTCTGTACTGTTACCTGACAGGGTGTTCTCGAGTGTTACCTGGTATGGTTCCATACACACGGCGAGCTCCTCCTCCACAGCATGAAGTTTCTCCAGAAACGTGCAGTCAGTCACTGCTTTGGGGGGCGGTGCTTTGGGTGGAGGGGGAGGGCCCATTGAGACAGACCTCACCCTCAAAATCCTGGACCGGCTCCGAGAAGTCTGAAGTGGGGTGGGAGAAAGTTTTTTGGTTTGCATTTATTTTTTGTGGTTATGTGACCAAAGATCAACCAAACACAACAAAGGAGAGGTGGAGTTTACAGATCTGTTCAAGACGATTATCAGTGTAGATCTGTCACAGCCGGGAAACACAAACCAACTCGTATGTAAAAACTAATGTTACAGTGAATAAGAAGGTCTGAGAGGTTTCACCTGCCAGGGGCTGCAGCTGTCCTCCTCCACTCGGCTCAGGCGACTTCCTCTGGGAGACGAAGCTGTGCTCTCCATGTCGCTCTCCTGGAACGTCTACCAACACAAATAATCCAGAACCAATCGTCAGTCAGCACTTTATTATCAACATCAGGCTCACACTGTACTGCAGCCAATCAGAGCAGGGTCTCACATCTTCAGCCGTCTCGTCCTCATCTTCTTCATCAGGACGATACTCTTCATCAGAGGAGTCTTCCTCAGCCAGATGGATGTCTACGAACTGAGGAGGCTGAACACAAAAGAACAGGGGCAGAGTTTGCTGGAGTTTAGCGACGGGTACGATTTTTGAAAATATTTTGAGATGTGGATGGTTGACCTTTGACCCTACCTTGTTGACTTCATTGGATTTCTTGATGGGAGAAATGTTCCAGGCTGGAATCACCTGTCAAGTACAAGGAAACATGTTTCTATGATTGGATATTAAACAGAAACAACATGAAGCAGCGGTTGAACAGATGTTGTGTCTCACCACTCCTTTCTCCACCACTTCTTTAAACTTGGATCGAGTCATTTTCGGCTCCTGATGAAACAGAAACAGTGATGATGTGATTCAGTGAAGAGACGCACGACGCCACGCTTTGAATGGACGAAACACTGAGACTCACAAATGGAGGGATGGCCTCTGTCTCGTTGATAGCAGCTTTCATCATGGCCACCACATGTTCATTAGTGATTACTTCCTGTAGGTCAGAGGTCAGATTTGTTGTTGTTTAATGTTTTTATCAACGTGTTCAGGTGTCAGCTCCTGCAGATAAACTCACGTGGATGATGTTTCTGACGTTCACTGTTGTCAGGTTGTGTTGTTTGGACTTTGTCTCCAGTGATTGGTCCAGCTGTCTGTCAATCTCCATCTCCTCCTTTTCGTCGCTCTCTGAACCTCTGGCCCCCTGCTCCTCTTCCTCCTCAGTCCGTTTCCCTCTCCTCTTCCTCACTGGTCTCCTCCTCGCTGCCTTCACCTCCAGCTGACTGTCCTCTGACATACACATACATGTTACACTCAGGATCTGCTTCTTGATTGGTCAGTGAGCAGACTGACACATCACTGTGTGTCAGTCACTGTGTGTCAGTCACTGTGTGTCAGTCACTGTGTGTCAGTCACTGTGTGTCAGTCTGCCAGAACAGGCAACAACTTTTCTTCAGGCTCCTGATTGGCCGTCATGGTTTGATGGTTAGTGTTCTATCACTGCCTGGCTGGGATTGAACTGAATCATGGATTGGTGTGTGTGTGTGTGTGTGTGTGTGTGTGTGTGTGTGTGTTACCCATGGTGATGATGAGGCTGGAGTCAGTGGTATCTTCCTCCACCAGCAGGTAACCTTCATCCTCCTCCTCAGTTTCACCCCATGCAGGAGCTGGGAGGGGAGGCAGCAGCAAAGCATCATGGGAGAGCAGCTGAGGACCGGGGGGGGTGAGGCTCCGGCTGGAGGAGGTGGTAGCAGGTGGGGACGGGGACGGGCCAAGTCGGAGGCGTTTGCGGACCGGGTTCATTGTGGAGGACCATGACCTCTGACCTCTGACCTCTGCAGACACATCAGATCATTGTTTGTACAACAGCACCACAAAGATGTTTTGACTGTATAATAAATAATTCACTAGTTTGTATAGCACCAAATCACAAAATACATTATGTCAAAGCCCTGTTTGTATTATAAATAAAGTTTAATATCATTTGTATTGAATATTAAGTTCAGAGACAGTGTTGCGACCAGAGACAGAGAGAAAGAGACAGACAGAGAGACAGAGAGACACAGAGACAGAGACAGAGAGAGAGAGACAGAGACAGAGAGACAGAGAGGTTCAGAGAGAAGACAGAGACACAGAGAGACAGAGAGGTTCAGAGAGAGAGAGACAGAGACACAGAGACAGAGGACAGAGACAGAGAGAGAGAGAGACAGAGAGGTCAGAGAGAGAGAGACAGAGACACAGAGAGACAGAGAGACAGAGAAAGAGACAGAGAGAGAGAGACAGAAAGAGACAGAGAGGTTCAGAGAGAGAGAGACGAGACACAAGAGACAGAGAGACAGAGAAAGAGACAGAGAGAGAAGACAGAGAAAAGACAGAATCAGAGAGAGAGAGAGACAGAGACACAGAGAGACAAGGTTCAGAGAGAGAGACAGAGACACAGAGAGACAGAGAGGTTCAGAGGAGAGAGAGACAGAGACACAGGAGACAGAGAGGTTCAGAGAGAAGACAGAGACACAGAGACAGAAGAGAGACAAAGAGAGAGAGAAGAGGTTCAGGACAAGAGAAGAACAGAGACAGAGGAGAGAGAGAGACAGAGAGTTCAGAACAGGCAGAGACAGACAGAGACACAGACAGAGACAAGACAGAGACAGAGAGAGAGACAGAGAAACAGAAGACAGAGAGGTTCAGAGAGAGAGACACAGACAGAGAGAGGTTCAGAGATCAGAGAGAGAGACACAGACAGAGAGAGAGAGAGACAGAGACACAGAGAGAGAGAACACAGAGAGAGAGAAGACAGAGAGAGAGAAGAGAACAGAGACACAGAGAGAGAGACACACAGAGAGAGAGGAGAAAGAGAAGACACAGAAGACAGGAGAGAGAGACACAGAGAGGGAGAGAGACACAGACAGACAGACACAGACAGAGACACAGACAGAGAGAGAGACACAGAGAGAGAGAGAGACAGAGAGAGACACAGACAGACAGAGACAGACAGACAGAGACAGACAGAGAGACAGACAGAGACACAGACAGAGACACAGACAGACAGAGGTGTAAACCGGGTCCATCTCTGTTCTCTACGTGTTTTCCTCTGCAGCTAACATGCTAACATGCTAACAACGTCCAGCCTGCTACAAACCTCCGTTAGTCCCGTTACCGGTCCCGGTTCGTCTCTAACCGGATCCTTCCGGTCCCTTTCGAACCTCAGCTCCGGAACAAGAGAAAGTCACTTACCCGCCACAACGATCAGACGCTTGAGCTGAAGAACACGTTTCCGGGTGTGCGTGATGACGCAGAGGTGACGTCGGCAGGAGTAGCGAAGTGACGGCGTGACTAAATCAAATGTGTTGTTTCTTTATTATCAGAAGTCAGAAGTATCAGAAGTATTTATTTATTGCCAAGTAGGTTTACACCTACCTGGAATTTGCCTTGGTATAGGTGCATACAAGGAACATAAAACATAAAAACACAGTAAGTACTACACACATGAAAAAAACAAAAAAAAACAAATATAAAATAAAAAGATATATATAGAAAAAAATATATAAAATAAAGTAAATGCAAAATAGGAGTGCAATGAGAATGTGCAATGTGCAGTTTAATGTGTGTTAATGTAACACAGACTTAAAGACACAAACAGACATTCAAAACACCAGAAGAAGAAAAACACCAGAGTTATCAAATAAGTCACATTAAATCTGTTTGAGAACCGGAAGCCTTTTCCTCAGCAGAGCAACTACCTGAACAAAGGTATACTGTAGTATATTATACTGTTGTAGTACAGTATGTTGTAGTTTAGGGTGATGTAGTATAGTACAATAATTAACCTGGCATGAAGAGTAAATGTTCATTGTGAATACAAATATAACAAATTACCCAAGACTACACAGACAATGGGAGTTTCACACACACACACACACACACACACACACACACACACACACACACACACACACACACACACACAACACACACACACAACACACATCAGCATTTTAATGCAATATGAACAAGGTTTGACATATGGATATGTAAAACGTGAGGAAATACTTTACATTATTTATTTCACATGCTCTCCAACAGCCTGTCAAATTGGACTGTGTACAGATGCACACACAGGCAGACAGAAATGTAGGCTATAAAAAATAAATATATATAATACAAAATATAAGGAGAGTCTGAAATGTGCTGTACTGACAGCTAGCTTCATGTCGACAAGAAGAAACACTAATGATGCTCCTCGTGCGAGCAGCCGCCTGGCTGTTCACAGGAAGCAGGGCGAGCTGAAGACAAACTGTCCATGTCCAGAACAGAGACATGAGGTCAGTGACACCGGAACACATCTGGAGCGTCTGAAGGGTCCGTCCTCGTCCCTGCAGCTGGACACGTCCCTCTACTGGTTTAGATTCTGTGAGAACTGAGCACAACGTTTCTCTTTCTGCTGATGTCACGTTCTGACCATGGTGCGGACACTTAGCATAAGCATTGTGTTCCTTGGTTCTCACTTCAGGTAGGTGGCGTTGTTGTGGCTAACGCTCCTTTAGCTTCAGAGCTAAATGAAATAAATGGTAAAAGCTGTGTTGTTGAAGTTAAAAGTTCAGAACTAATCTAAAGTAAAGAACCAGAGAATCTCAAGTTAGTTCTAACATTAAACTTTATTCAACATTTTTCCAGTAAAAGAGAAAATTATACAAACTGGTCACCAGGGGGCAGAGTCTGCGGTAACCATGGAGATCAAACATTCAGCTTCATTGATCCTGTGATCTCTGGCTCCTCCTGGCGGCGGGACTGAGAATCTTCAGCTGCTTCATCACCTGCAGACCGAGTGATTTAACGGTCCGGACACACGCCCGGGACCTGCCGGGACTGGGACCGGGACCGGGACCTTCTACCGGGAGCTGCTCGGGGTCGGTGACCGTCACGGTGACCGGCTTGTTCCGGTGGAACAGGGACTCTCTCCGGTGCGTGCGCGGGCTCTCGGCCAGCACGGCCCGGAAGCCGTAGGGCGTGGTCACGTCCTCCACGTGCGGCAGCGGCATGTCCGCTGACTCTGCCGCTGCAGCGGCGGAGCGACGCGGAATTCTGAGCCTTGGCGGCAGGCGGAGCAGGAACCGGGGGGAGGCCGCGGGGCTGGGCGGGACCTCCGGGGGACTGGCTCCCGCACTGTCCTCATCGTGGTCGGACAGGAGTCTGACCCAGTCCGGCGAGCTCCGGTGAAGGGACAAAATGAGGCGCGGACTGCGGGACGGGATGAGGAAGGCGGGGAGTCGTTCCGGAGTCAGGACCAGGGTCCGCAGAGATGATCCGGATTTAATGACCGACATGATCCTGAGGCTGCAGAGACAAGAGGGTTCAGAAGACCAGCAGGTCTGACCCGGTTCAGTCAGACTAGATCCTGACCTGGACCAGAACTTACTTCCAGAGGATCAGAGCAGTGAGGTCCACTCACCTGGTCTGAAGTGAACTGAGGGTCTTTGTCAGCAGCTGGATCCAATCCCACTGATCAGACCTGGTCCTCATTTATAAAACACTGGAGGATTCATACTAAAAGTCCACGTGCACACAAAGGATTCATTAAACCGTGCACACGCACGCTGAGGATTCACTTCGTAAATCACAGGTCACCTGGACACGTGCGTACAGGAATCTGCCTCATGCCCCGCCCTCTACACGCCCACATTCAACCTTCTGACCAATGGGGTTCTCTGGCAAATGACCATCAAGTGATGACAAGACGTGGAGGTGATGTCATTAATAAAGAAAATACACTGTGCTGACACGTTGCTGTGAAAACAGAAATAACAAAGTGATTTAAAGTTTCTCATCAGAATGTGAAGGAACAGGTTTTATCTCCGGAACGGCTTCTTAATGATTTAATAATTTAACTGCTGAAAAAGGTTCAAAGTGTCTGAGCACAAGAAAGACTGATGGGTCAAAGGATATTATGGGATGTTGGCAGTGATAAAGTCACATTATCTGAATCAAAAGGGTTCATCTGACTGTCTTTAAATCTGTATTTCACCAAAAGTCAAAAGTAAATTTTGGACAAAAACTGAACAAAAAAAAAACACAAACCAAACTCCATTTGGATTTTTCAGGTTTTTAACAACATTGGTAAAAAAAAAAAAAAAAGGTGAAATGTTGCTTTACTGACTGATCCCCCCCCCAGACAGAGATGACCACCTGAAACAAACTTCAGTTTTATATGAAGAATTCCACATCATGTTCAGAGCAGACGAAGAGCTTTTACTGCAGCGAGACAAACATGGAGGAGCTGCTAAAAACAGCAGGAAGTCAGGATCCTCCACAATAAGAGTTCAAAATCCCCTCCAGAAAAAAAGCAGGAGTACCCAAAAACAACCACACTCATCTTCATCATCATCATGTTCCCTGTATTAAAATCAGTCATTTTGTTCCCAGAGTTCGAGGCTTCCTCCTCCCAGTGCATCATGGGAGTTAAGCCACACAGTGACCTTTGACCAGGTCAGTCCTCGTCTCTGTGGAAAGAGCATCAGTCTCATCATGTGAAAATCAGTTCACCACATGGGATTTAAAGTCTGCATCGTCTCCGAGTCCCGCCCCTTCCGCGGGCGTCAGTGCATGTCATCAGGAAGGGGGGGCGGGGCTTCTTCCAGTGGTCAGAGCGTCTGGTTGGCTGGCTGTCTCCGTGGCAGCTGGCATGTGATTGGTCAGAGTCCATCAGTCACTGTCAGAGCCGACGGCCGACGAGCCTTTCCTCTTCCTCTTTGGAGCTTTGGGCTTCGAGTCTTCCTCCTCCTGCAACACAGACGGAAATTAACGTCATGTACATTAATATTAAAGGAAACATGCTCATCTTAAGTTGATCATTTAATTAGTGTTATGACTGTAAGATGTTTTCAGCTCCTTTTTTCAGCCTCTGTCTCAAACACTTGGTGGTTTCAGCTCCCCTCTGCTCTGATTGGTCAGCTGGTCCACTCTGATTGGTCAACAGCTTCCAGTCTGTGTAGGAAGTGTCGGCCTCGCTCTTGCTTTGACAGGGGGCGTGTCGGACAAGCAGCCAGCATGTTTATCTACAGTGGATGATTGTGACTGGACGGCGCTGTGCGTCATGTACATTCCACCAACACCAGGACATGGGTAACGTCGGGTGGAGCTACATTTAACGCTGGTATTGAGCCTGAGACGTGGTCGGTACGTACCGAGGCGCTGCTGGAGGCGCTCTCCTCCTCGTTGGTGGGCGGCGCTGCTCCTTTCCTGGAGCGAGGCGAGGAGGCCGGAGCTTTACGACGAGACTTTGGAGGCTTTGACTGAGAGTCCTCGTACTCCTCCGCCAGAGCGAACAGGTCGCTGAACCTGCAGCAACAGGAAGTGAGGTACGTTATGATGTCATCAGCACGTGTGTGTGTGAGATACAGTTTGTTACTACGTGTGTGTGTATACGTGTGTGTACCTCATCTTGTGTGCTTCGTCACAGCTGGCCTGAACGTGCTGCAGAGCCTGGAGGATGGGAGTCTGAGTGAAGACTGACAGAGAGACACATGGATCAGTTATCAGGGATCAACAGATCCAGGATCAGTTCTGAGTGATGAGGGGAGAGTGGACTCACAGTTGTTCTTGGTGTTGCTCAGACTCAGTCTCAGGTTGTCCATGTGCTCCAGGATCTGTTCCAGAGTCAGCTGAGCCAGTTTACTGCTGGAACTACGGAGACTGACACACACAGACACATGTTACTACACACGTGTCCCTGCGTGGACAACATGACGCGCCTGACCCACCACTGCCATTAACTACTGAAATTAGCCAATCAGACAGCTGCTCTTACACGGCTGGCACCTACAGGACCAAAACACAACGCAGAGATCTGAGCTCTGTTCTCAAATAGTTTCCCTGTTTACAGGCAACATAAATTCACCACACGTGTCTTTAACGTGACATTTGACTCTGATGAAAACACGCTGTCCACATGGCTCTGGCAGCACGTAACATTAGCCTACAGTTAGCTATTAGCCACCTCAAACTGAAGTCAACTAAACGACATGTCTAAAGTTGAATGGTCCAAACTGCGGTTGTATTTCATGCGAAAGGATTCGCGACGATAAGACGTGCAGCAAATGTTTGAGATCAAGTCTGTGTAAAGGGAGGAACCGTTCTAAAAGAAACGATTGAGCACTGGTATCTGGAAAAATCAGTGTGCAGCCTGACTGGGGTCGCTACAGCTGTTTCCCAATTCACAGTGAGCGAGTGGACGTGTTGATGAGGTTTCTAACACGTGACGGACGTGAAACTGGAAGAACACAAACATCTCAGGATGAAGAAGAGGAGCAGTAAAGAGAAGACGAAAAATTCCAAAGCTTCTGACGAGTCTGACCCGGAGAATCTCCGGCAACAAACCCCACGGTTCATGTCTGAAGTCTGTCCTCACCTCTGTCTCTTGCGGGGCTGGTTGTTGTTCTTGATCAGCTGGGCCTTGATGTGTTCTCCCAGCGTGTCGTCGTATTTGGACGCCCAGTGTCTCAGAATGCTGGTGGTGAACTGGTCCTCGGGATGACAGGGACGACTCAGGACCATCTTCACCATCTCCTCACTGGGCCTGACACACAACACACACACACACATTAACAGGGACAACCACACCTGTAATATGAAGAAGGAATAAAAGTTGTTGTGATTTTCGTACTTTTCCCTGCGAAGCTGCAGCAGCAGACACGATAAAGCCTCTGGATGTTCTGCAAACACAAAGAAAAAGAATCACACAAGCTTATTAAATTCAATAAGAAAAGCTTCACGCATGATCGTTTTTATGTTTCATGTTTATTTCTCTGTAATAATCTTTGTCCACTATGGTTGGTCATTGCAATCCAGAAGCAATCATGGTGTCGGCTGTCACCTTTGTACTTGACGTGTTGCAGGATGGGGATGATGGTTTCCAGAGGGATACTGTGAGCCAGAAACAGCTGCCAGGTGCTGTACTGTTCAAACGTCTCCCAGTCCAGAGACTGAACTGTTCACAAGAAGAAAACACACAATCAGTTGCAGCTCAACACAAACACAATAAACTGTTGTGCGACTGTTTCTCACTGAGGATGTTGAGCACAGAGTCTTTCCTGAACATCACCAGGTTTCCCATCATCACATGACACATCAGCTCCTGTAACTACACACACACACACACACACACACACAACGTTAATTATGAGAATAATGAACCGTCGGTACGAACAGATTTGTATGCGAGTCCAGACTTGACATACGAGTCAGAAGAAGTTCGTCGGCCGTTATTCAGATGAGGTTTTTCACTAATGGATCTTAATGCTGTACTTCACATGTAAACTATTATCCGATCCTGTTACAGTCATTGTGACATTTTTTACAACATTTTCATATGGAACTCTTTCTTCTGTATTTCAGTGACACAGCGTTAACAGCTGCTTCAGTCTCTTAATTCCACTGCTGATGCTGATGAAAAGTCCAGACTTTCTTTTCTGTATCTCTGAAATCAGCACATCTCCAAACTCTCAATGTTCTTTACTCTTTGGTGTCATTTTCAGGAATGACACTTCTGACAGCAGCAAGTTTAGCCTTATTTGGTATTATTGGGCCGTTAATTAAGCTAATTTGCCATCTTCTTGTCATGTTCGTTCAAACGTAGGAGAAATTTAAAAGGATACAAACATGTTCTTGAATGAGGAACATTGTGAATATGAATATTTCAAATTGACTTTAAACAACTAGAATCACCACCTTGTGTTTGTTGTATGTTTCCACCAACCAGAGAAGGTTCAGATCACGTTAATAACACGTGTCAGTTACCTGCGTGGAGTCGATGACGGCGACGATCATGTTGAGCAGCTCGCCGCTTCTCAACGTCTCATCTGGAAACTGTACAGACACCAAGACAAGTGAGTGTGTGAGTGTGTGTACCTCAGAGTATATATGTGTGTGTGTGAGTGTGTGTACCTCAGAGTATATGGAGGGAGGGAGGGTGTGTGTGTGTGTGTGTGTGTGTGTGTGTGTGTGTGTGTGTGTGTGTGTGTGTGTGTGTGTGTGTGTGTGTGTGTGTGTGTGTGTGTGTGTACCTCAGAGTATATGGAGGGAGGGTGTGTGTGTGTGTACCTCAGAGTATATGGAGGAGGGGTGTGTGTGTGTGTGTGTGTGTGTGTGTACCTCAGAGTATAGTGTGTGTGTGTGTGTGTACCTCAGAGTATATGGAGGAGGGTGTGTGTGTACCTCAGAGTATATGGAGGAGGGTGTGTGTGTGTGTACCTCAGAGTATATGGAGGGTGTGTGTGTGTGTGTGTGTGTGAACCTCAGAGTATATGGAGGGAGGGTGTGTGTGTGTACCTCAGAGTATATGGAGGGTGTGTGTGTGTGTGTGTGTATCAGAGTATATGGAGGGAGGGTGTGTGTGTGTGTGTGTGTGAGTACCTCAGAGTATATGGAGGGAGGGGTGTGTGTGTGTGTACATCAGAGTATATGGAGGGAGGTGTGTGTGTACATCAGAGTATATGGAGGGAGGGTGTGTGTGTGTGTGTGTGTGTGTGTGTGTGTATCAGAGTATATGGAGGGAGTGTGTGTGTGTACCTCAGAGTATATGGAGGGAGTGTGTGTACCTCAGAGTATATGGAGGAGTGTGTGTGTGTACCTCAGAGTATATGGAGTGTGTGTGTGTACCTCAGAGTATATGGAGGAGTGTGTGTGTGTACCTCAGAGTATATGGAGGGAGTGTGTGTGTACCTCAGAGTATATGGAGGGTGTGTGTGTGTACCTCAGAGTATATGGAGGGAGTGAGGTAGCAGAGCAGTCGGATGTCGTCCTCCTGACACGCCTTCATGTCCATCATCAGACATGTGTGCAGGTCACCGAGAGCCGTCGCCTGAGCGAACGACTCGTACAGCATCATCTTCCCATTTGCCGCTTTACTGAGAACACACACACACACACACACACACACACACACACACACACACACACACACACACACACACACACACACACACACACACACACACACACACACACACACACACACACACACACACACACACACACAACACACACGAGGTTTAGTTGTGCTACTGAGAGCAGGACAGACCACTGACCATCAGTGACATCATCAGTGGAGCCTGGGGCTTCTCACCTGGCTTTCAGGTAGTAGAGCAGGTGGTATCCGATCTTGGGTTGTTTCTGGTAAAGTTCAGCCAACATGTCGAGCAGAACGGAGAAGCCGCTGTTGTCTTCCTGCATCGTGACCAGGTTCCTGAAGATCAGACAGACGGGTTTACACACCGACTCCTCCAGGGACCTGAGACAGGTGAACATCAGAGAGAGGGAGACAGAGAGAGAGAGAGAGACAGGTGAGCAGAGATAGAAACTATGATCGTGTGACCAACAGGGGGCAGCACAGTAACACAGTAAAAGACAGGAAGAGTCTTACTCCTCAGTGATCTCCTCTGGAAGAACATCTCCTCTGAAATGATCTTTAAACAGTTCTGCCAGACAAGAGGCCAGAGCCGACATCTGTTCTGTGTCAAAGTCCTCCTGGAACATCAGAGAACATCAGAGAACATCAGAGAACAAAGTACACAAGATATTTTGGATTTGACAGGAAGAAGGGGAGACGCGTCGTCCATATCCGGTGTGGATGAGCTGTAAACAACAACACTGATCTTTCCACAGCAGAGTTTATACGTCATGTCCTCCTGCTGCTCTACAGGCTCCGCCCCTCGCCTGGATGTTCCCCACATGTTCCTGTTGGTGTGAACGAGTCGGACCCGACAACCTGCTGCTGCTTCACAGGACAAACACTAACTCCAACACAACACTAACTACACAACATGTCAGGACAACATTTTACGGAGTTCATGTGGGAGAACAGCTGAGGTGAAAGTGAAACAGTGAATGAACAGAGACGTTGTGTTCTGTCCACTCTCATGTTCTGGATCACATTCAAACTTTATGGATTTGAGAAGTTTCCAAATCGAATCAGTTCTGTAACTTTACTCAAGTTACCTAGTTACTAATTACTTAGTGGAACCGATTTCTTTCAGACACGTCACTGACAGGATGAGGTGATGTTAACATGGTTCCTGTTGGAGTCTAAATAACTGAGTAAATCATCTTTATTGAAACAAAGAGAACTCACCTCCAGGATCAGGTCCACGATTTCCTGCATCACCTCACACTGAGTCTCCGTGTCACTGAGGACAGAGTCAGTTTTATTATTAATGTAATGACCAGGAGAAAACATTATCATCATATTAATATAATATTAACTGATTCATTATTCATAAATCCACAGTGACCTCAGATGTGATCTCTTCTTCTTAGATTCTCATCTGATGCCAAGTTGCATCACCGCGACCCACAGGTCGAGCTGAGGACCTGAAGGAAGACTGTGGCCTCTCACCTGGATTTCTGCAGCTGCAGCACTTTCTCCTTCATGGTGTCATCTAATTGGTCCAGCCAGGGTGTGATGTCAGCAGGCTCCTCCATCACGGCCTCTTTGATTGGATGGAACCTGAACTCCCGTTTCTTTCCTGCACAGTGATTGGCGACAGGCAGGGTTATGAATGAACAGGTAACTGAGGTGTTCACCTGTGGCAGGTAAACCAGTCACACATGGAACAACCTGCAGTGCGTCTTTAAACTGGTTTAAACTCATTCTCACTGGCTCCGTCCTCTTTGAACTGGTTTAAACTCCAATGTAAACATGTTCTTCTTACATTAGGAATATATAATAATTCCTCATTCTGGTCTCAACTGGAATAACCATTTTAATCTGGTTTATCCCCATCTCGTCACCTTTGTTGTTGACTTCCTCCTCGTCGTCACTGAAGGCAGCCTCAGTGTTGTCATAGCAACCCTCTTCCTTGTCCAACACGTGGTTGTCCATCTCTAAAGAAACTGCCTCTTCCATTTTTACTGCAGGACACAAAAGTTTTGTTAATACAGCAACACTGTGTGTGTGTGTGTGTGTGTGTGTGTGTGTGTGTGTGTGTGTGTGTGTGTGTGTGTGTGTGTGTGTGTGTGTGTGTGTGTGTGTGTTACCTTCAGTTGGGGGTGAGGGCGAGCTGCAGAACTCAGGGAATCTCTCTCTTAGCATCGATCGAAGTTCTCGATCCAATTTTGGATTATCAAACAGTGGAGCGAGGTGACTGAGAGACAAACGATCAATATCAATAATCTATATGTTCTGCACCATTAAAAGAAAGTGAAACACAGTTCTTTGTTTCTTACGCCAGCACTCTCTTCTCCATGATGAAGGTGAGCGAGTTGAAGACACCCTGACGGACCTGAGACTCCAACGGAGGAAAGAAGTGAGGGATGATCTGAGGAAGGAAACAGGGAGAGAAAGAAAGGATAGAGGGATGGTCGTCACGTGTTAGAAACCTCATCAACACGTCCACTCGCTCACTGGGAAGCTTCACACATTGTCCTGCTGTCTCCTCACATGGACTCACTCTGACATGTTACACACATTTTACTAGGAGGCTGCAGGAGAAGATCCAGAACATGTCCAGAGACACTGACTCAGACATCTGTTCTCACAGACAGAACCTTCAGAACATGTGAGGAACATGTGAGGAACATGACAGAAATTCAGTTCATGTCTGAAAACAGCATGTGTGTGTCAGTGTGTGTGTGTGTTACCCTGCACATGAAGTCCAGCAGTGTGGCGGTGATGGCAGGATGAGGCTTCATGGAGTGATGCATCACCAGGATGGCTGGTTCTGACCCAGAGCAACACAACAACAACATCAATACAACAGTCTGCATGCTAACTGAACAAACATTTAGATTTATAATTGAATCCAATCCATTTTATTCAGCCTCTTATAATAATACTTGTATAACACTTATCAAAACATGGCTCCAAAGTACTTCACAAATCAAAGCAATCAGATGAAATACAAAGATAAGACACAATAAAATGAGACATAGAATCTATAAGAATAAAAGGATAGAAAAACAAGAGAAGAAGAAACTGAGGTAAAAAAAAGAAAATGAACAGAAACAACTGCAACTGACCAAATCCACATCGACCAATAACAAGCTTAGTACCAGTTTCCCTTTCATTGATGTGTGTGTGTGTCACCTATGTTCATGATGCTGTCTTTCTCTGGATTGAAGAAGAGCCAATCATAGAAGAGCGCCAGCTTGGCGTTGGAGGCAGCTACGTTTGACTGAAGACAAAAACATTTTTTAATCAACACTTGTTGATATTTATTGATAACAACCTTCAGATGGACAGACGGAGGCCCCGCCCCCTTACCGTGCAGGTGGTGAGCAGCCAGCCGATGATAGCCCAGCGAGGTAGGATGTCAGAGCTCAGCACCTCATTGGACGGATGGACCACTCCACAGATGTAGCGAATCAGATCGCAGCGCAGTGATTGGCTCTCGGCTGTGGACAGGTACTGTCTCTGGAACCAGTCCTGATACCGCTTCTGCTGCCCGAAACGCACCTGAACACACGGGTGAAGACATCCAGCATTCAGTGTCCAATCAAACAGCTCGTCACGTGATTAAAACGGCTGATTAATCCTGCTGTGTGGTTCAGGGGGAAAGAAAAACTCTGGAGACAATTATCTGGATTTTACCTGGAGTCCATGTCTGAAAATGGCTTATGTGTGTGTGTGTGTCTCTTTACCCTGGAGGTCATGAACAGCAGCTTGGTCTCCATGTCCGGTGTGAGTCGACACGCCAGAAACTTTCTAGAGGTCCGAGCGGTCAGCAGCTGGAGGACTCCTGAAACACACACACACAGCAGCTCCAGGATCTGAGGTTTGTGAAAGCTAGTTTACTGAGGACTTAGGATTGTGGGTAGTGTAGTTTACCGGTGAACTGAGCACTGAGGACTTGTGGGTTGTGCAGCAGGTCTCTCCAAAGCAGATCTATCTCTGGGATCCGAGCAACATTCTGCAGCAAACGAACCAGATCTCTGCCGATGATCAGACACTCCATGAACTACAAACACAGACAGGGTTGTCAGGGTAACCTTACTTTGTTACTTACTTCTTCCTTATGTCGTTCTTACTTCCTTCTACTTCTTGCTTCCTTACTTTCATCCCACCTTCTTCACATTTTCTTTCCTTCGTTACTTCCATCCCTACAGTACTTCTTTTCTTTTTCCTCACTCACGTTTTACTTCTGTCCTTCCTTACCTTCTCCCTCAGCATGCTGATGCAGAAGTCCACCTCTTTCTGGCGGAGTGTCAGCAGGTTGGAGGCCCCATGGTCGACGATCAGGCGGAGGTAGGTGTAGACTGACATGGCTATCAGCATCCCACTCTTCAGTACCCACTCCCTACACAGAGAAAACAGATTCAGCTGCTTCACTGTAAAAGTCCTCCAGTTACTTCAAGATGAACAATTCCTCCAGTCGCTTCACAGCAGCTTTTACATTGAAATAAATCAGGGTTTATACTTCCTGGTGGTCTGATAAGACAGATGGGTGATAAACAAACTGAGTGAAACGTACTTCTGCTCCAGCAGGATCTCCAGGACGTTCTCGGCCAACCACAGGTTCTTAGTGGAGATATCTCCACCTGAAAATCAAACAATAAAAACTCAGCTGATGTTTCACATAAGAGGAGTGAACTGTGTGACAGTTTCTGACCTGCGATCTGTTTCAGCAGCGTCATGACGACGCCGTCTGCTCCAATCACGCTGCTCTTCACCAGCTCTCGGACCAGCCACACCAGCTGTACACACAACTTCATCAGTTTCTCCGTTTACAGACGATTCATTGAGGTCAGAGGTCACAGTGGCCACATCCAGACTAATATATTATCATTTAATAAATAAAATAACCTTCCTCCGTTTACAAAAGTCTCAGTTTCTGTTTAGACTGAAACACAACCGCAGAGTTTTCAAAGTAAAACAAGACCAGTTTACACAAGTATCTGATTTAGAGGCTGGAAAACGCGTAACCATAGCAACAGTGATGAGTTGTGCAGGTTGTTCACCTGAGTTCTCGGGACGTCCTGTAGTTTGAGGAACTTCTCCATCAGGATCTGGTTGATCTTCACAAGGATCACGTTCATCCCATCTCTGTTGACCAGCGTCAGGTCTCTGTAACACTGCCCACACACACACACACACACACACACACAGTGATGTCAGAATGATGTCATGGTGATGTCACACATTAATAATGATGCGGTGGCGTCTCACCCTCTGAGCCTGGGTCGGTTCCGTGAGGACCAGAGTAAACAGACCCAGACACACCTCCTCGTGCTGCTGCTGACCTTTACACACCTGAGGAACAGGTAAACAGGAAGTTCAGGCACTTTGGCACTGTGATGCTGGTGGTTGCCATGGTGATTGGACAGTTGGTTTTTTCTTACATTAGCAGTGAGCGCGTCGTTGGCTTCTCTCTCAGACAGCCCATTGGTCAATGACTGGACGATCCCAGCACACCGCTCGGATTTCTGTGCACACACACACACACAATAACACAAACATAGACACACACACACACACACACACACACACACAGCGACAGAAACACAGACAGACACACACACAAAAACATAGACACACACACCAACAGACACACACACAAACACAGAGTTAAGAAGCTACTCTGACAGTACAAGCCACATGAACACGTCACTCAGGTGTGCGTGCGTGTGCGTGCGTGCATCTCAGTCCTTTTGACAGAAACCAAACAGCCCCATGGCGCATGCGCACCTGTCACTTTCTATCCATATGTTTACGTAGGGTTAGCATGCTATGCTAACAATCGGTAAGGAGTGCCGTTAAACCGCGTCCCCCGGGGCTCGCTCACACCGGACGCACCTCAGCGGCCTCACCCCGCGGGTTCACACCGGCTACAGCGTGTTCACACACGTTTCCGGGCGGCTGTGCCATGCTAACGCTGCTAGCCCCCTGCTAGCCGTGCTAACTAGCCTAGCCTGGGTGATCCAGAGGTTCCATGTCTTTGTTTTAAACTAAACTCAAACTGCTCGTGTCCACCGGAGTTATCCCGGGTTATAGCTGCTCTAGGAGCCGTTGGCCCGGGTTAGCCTACCTCTTCCAGCTCATCCTTGGTGTCCAGCAGGGTGGACACCAGTAGCCGGCCCTGCGGCTTCGCCTTCGCCGGTGCAGGCTCCATCTGCTCCCGCCGCGCCTCGCCGGGCCCCGCGGAGCTGAGAAGGGCTGAGTCCCGGTGGAGCGGGTTGTGTGCGTGTCGGTGTACCGGGGAGTGAGCTGCGGTGGTCAGGGCGTCACGCTCGGCTCGGTGACCGTGTGTTGTAAACTTGTGTCGGGGCAGCGGTGACTCTCAGTCCCGCTCTGAGGCTCCGACCACCGCAGACACATAACGGACATCCGCACCGGGACCACACGCGGTCCGCCAATCACATCACCGCCAGCTCTGACTGATGGGCCGGCGGACCAATCACAGGATCAGAGATCTGGAGCCAATCCCAGGGCTGCTGTGCCTTTATCAGTAACACGTAAACATCAATAACAGAATAATCACCAAAATAAATACACAAATATTACATGTGATTATGATTTAAATAAACTTTATTGATCATCTGCAGCTTAAAATACTACAACATTAAAATCAAAGACAACCAGTGAAATATCTTCTGTCAAATGTGACGCCGTCGTGACTTTATGGTTAAAAACACTAAAGTTTCCTGTCCAGTGATTTGAAATGAGAGTAGAACACAACCTGCATGTTTCAATCAAAGTGTCTCTGACTTCATAGTTTGAAACGACAGAACAAACACAGATGATTGGATCTCTGAAGATTATCATGAACCACTTTATCGTAAATTATGACTTTTTATATCCTCCATGTTTTCTGGAATTTTTTTTAACAATAATCAGCAGAACATAAAAAAGAGCTGATTTGGAACTTTTATCCCGGAGTTTACAGTTTCAACAAAAATGACACAAACATAATACAGTTCATTTTGTATTTACACAACATTTGATTTATTAACACGGAACATTCTTCTGTCTGTTTGTTTCAATGACATCAGAGGTAACTGTCCAATCGGAGAGGAGGAGGGAGGGGCCAACACCAGCTAGTTGTTTCTATCCACATCTCCTCCGTCTGTCAGTATCGTCCTCTGTCAGTTGTCGTCCTCTGTCAGTATCGTCCTCTGTCAGATGTTGTCCTCTGCCGGTTGCCGTCCTCTGTCAGTTGTCTTCCTGTGTCAGTTGTCTTCCTCTCCCAGCAGCCAGTACGTCCTCATTGGACCTTTCCCCTTCACCTGGATTTCTCCTCTGAGCTCTAATGTGAAGCAGCTGAATTCCTGCAGAACCTGACGAGTCGCTTCTGACACATGAATCTTCAGAGCTGCAGACAACAGACATCATGTCAGTGAACCTGGTTGTACTTGTGCATATGTCTTTGTGAGGAACATTCTCAGCCTACAACCTACTGTTTGAGGGTTAAGACTTAGCATTATGGTTAGGTATTTAGTTTGGATGGCTAGGGTTGTGTGTGTGTGTGTGTGTGTGTGTGTGTGTGTGTGTGTGTGTGTGTGTGTGTGTTTTACCCTCTCCGTTGGTCTCCATGCGTGACGTTGTGTTGACCGTGTCTCCAAACAGACAGTACCTGGGCATCTTCAGCCCGACGACACCGGCACAAACTGGACCTGAATTCACACAACAACAAAAATCATGTAGTGTATTTAATAAATCCCATGACACACACACACTCACTCGCACTCGCACACACACACACACACACCGCTGTGTATGCCGATGCGGAGCAGCAGCTGCTGATTCGCTCGATGTCGGGTCCTGAAGCTCTTCACAGCGTCCAGAAGGGCGAGAGACATCCGGGCCACCTCCCGAGCGTGGAATTTACCGTTCCTCACCGGCAGACCAGACACCACCATGTAGGCATCGCCAATAGTCTCCACCTGGGGGCAGTGTTCACAAATGTTTTGGATTTGCTTCTCACTCAGATTTTAATGTCCCAATGACGTAGATCGAACACCAGCAGCCAACATGTAGCTCAGATTTTAACCAGGAAGAACCTGAGAGCGGAGGTTCCTTACGTGACAAAGGCTAACATGCTAACATAGCTTAGCACAGACTGAAGCGGTGAAAGTGGTTCTACCTTGTAAACATCGAAGTTGTCGATGATGGCGTCAAAGCAGGTGTAGAGGTCATTCAAAAAAGTGA
This sequence comes from Hippoglossus stenolepis, assembly GCF_022539355.2. NCBI lineage: Eukaryota > Metazoa > Chordata > Actinopteri > Pleuronectiformes > Pleuronectidae > Hippoglossus > Hippoglossus stenolepis. The sequence goes on from NC_061499.1 coordinate 2,752,957, forward strand.
CCACCTGCAGGTAGAAAAACAACATTTAAACCTCCTGCTGCAGATTCACAGAGTTCGAATGTTTCGTTACTAGATGGAGTCTTCTGAGTTCTGCTGAGTTCTGCTGAGTTCTTCTGAGTTCTACTGACCTGCAGCGGCGTGCTCTCAGCAGACAGCGCGGTGAAGCCGACAATGTCGCTGAAGTAAATGGTCACAGAGTCGAAAGCTTCAGCCTGAACCGTCTCACCTCGTTTCAGCTGCTCAGCGACTGAACTGTCATAAACAGACAAAACTGACATCATCAGAACAATCATGTAGTATCTGATACTGTCGTATAGTTATTGTAGTGATATCTGATGCAGCATTACTGCAGTATATGTACTGTGGTAGTATTTGATGCAGTATTACTGCAGTATAGTTACTGTGGTAGTATCTGGTAGAGCAGTGCTTCAGCCTTGCGTTTCTCCTCGTGGTACGCCTGCGTTCTCTCCTCCACCAGCTCCTCCAGGTTGTTGGCGTACTGCTCCATCCGAGACAGAAGGTTGTCCAGGATGTTGGAACCATAACCTCTACAGACAAGACAGGTGTGTTTGAATATACAACAAACACAGACACAGACACACACACACACACACACACACACACACACACACACACACACACACACACACATCTGTTGCCGCCGGCAACAGATGGCCTCAGTTAGATCAAGACAGGAGCAGTTTTTGTGTGTGTGTGTGTGTGTTTGTGTGTGTGTTTGTGTGTTTGTGTGTTTTCTGGTCTAACACATAAAGAGGCTACAGAGAAAAACATGAGTTTGTTGTTTTCACATATAAAACAGTCACTTTATTAGGGACACCTGAGGGGGAGGGGAGTGGTTTTTCTTCTCCTCTCTGAAGAGGAGAGTTTCATCTCTCAGCTGAATGAAGCAGAGCAGGGAGGATGTTTCAAACTGGTTCTCTTGTATCTGACACACACACACACACACACACAGACACACACACACACACACACACACACACAACACACAGACACACAGTATCTGACACACACACCTGTGTTGTTTCCCCAGCAGGATCTTGATGGTGCTGAAGTCCGGCCGCTCGCTCAGCTCTTCGCTCCAGCAGCGGTGCATCAGGACTCCGAGCTCCTCGCTGTGACTGTGGAAGCAGAGGGAGGGACGCAGGGGGGGGGCACCACCCCGAATCACCGCCTGGATGATCTCTGGGGGGGGGGACAGTCATACATCTGTAATGTATAATAGTAATAATAATTCATATATATATATATATATACATACATGGAGTATTTTAGGATACAGTATTTAGTAAGTAGTAGTCGGAGCTGCTGCTGATCAGTTTACTCTGAATAATATGAACCAGCCTCTGTTCTTCATCCTCCGCTCTGTTATAAACATAGTGTCCACTGGAGGGTGCTATCTATCTATCCATCTATCTATTCATCTATCCATCAGTTAGTGTTGGACTTGTCTCCTGACGACCTCTGACCTTTAGGATTGAGGGTTTGAGTGTCGAGGTAGAAGACTCCTCTCAACAGAGCCACTTCCTGCAGGATGACCCCAAAGCTGTAGACGTCTCCCTTCTGAGTTCCCCCGGGGGGGGGGCCGTCGGACCTCAGCAGTTCTGGAGCCGTCCACAGTTTACCTGCAGGGTACATCTGTTTTACATGTAGTTTACAGGACTGATCACATTCTCTTTACTCCAGTAAAAGTACAGGCTCTGGAATGTCTCAACGTATGAATGTTGCCCTCGTGTCTACTGACTGTATCGGTTCTAATCAGACTGAGACTATTTGAGAGAAGAATATTTCACTTAAACGCCTCTGACTTCAAATCAAATCTAAAACTATCAACTAAAAACAGGTTATGTGTACGATGTGTTGAATGAAGTTTTCCTCATTTATTACGTTTTTAGGAACCGTCACCTCGACCGATGTGAATGTACAGATCAGACAAGATGATAAATATAGATATTGTGTGCTCTTATTTTGAAAGATGATCATTAACACGCTAACACCTGCAGTAAAACTCACCTGTTGTTTTAACATTTTAAACCACACCCACAGTGATGATGTCACACAGGCATAGGTGACTGCTGATTGACAGGTAGTCAAACATAAACAGCGTGTGTGTGTGTGTGTGTGTGTGTGTCGTACGTGCGTAATAAGCGTGTGTGTCCTCGGGGCAGCAGCAGGTGCGGAGACTCTGCAGACCGTAGTCCGTGATCTTCAGGACGAAGCGACTGTCGACCACACAGTTGGAAGACTTCAGGTTGCCGTGGGAGACGATGACGCTGTTGTGGAGGAAGGCCATCCCCTTCACATAAAGAAAATCATTAACACTGACTTCACAGCAGCTGAGTTAATGTTGGTCGTCAGAATAATGAGGGAACACACACTGAATTCAGTTAGTTGTAATCTGCAACGTTACCACTAGACGTCACTAAATCCTATAGACTGAACATTTAAATACTGGTGGGGAAATCTCCTTTTCTTTCATTTGCCTCAAAGTTGATTATGATGGAGTTCGTACGCTCACGTTCAGCAGCTGGATGAAATAACTTCCTGTCTACAGATGAAAACCATCAGAAGTTTGGACTCTAACCAGACTGTGAGTGTGATCTGTGCACGTGTTAGTCATTTGTTACCTAATCTTTCTGAAAGATCATTTTTCGATGGACTGAACATAGAGACCCTTCACTGTTTGATTGACAAGTGATCCCAGAAGGACTTATTGTAGCTTTTAGAACCCCCTGGTGTCCACATGAAACAGTGAAGTCAGTGTCATTGTTTCCATGGAAACAGCTCTGCCCTGCTCTGCCGTGGTGACAGGTCGTTACCTTGACGATGTCAGTGATGAGAGAGTATCTGAACATCCAGTCCAAAGTGATGCTGTCGCTCTCCATCAGGTCCTGGAAGGAAAACACACACACATCGGTCTTTCTACACATGTGAGGAGCGTCACTCACCTCAAGCATTCGCTGGACCTTGACCCAAACATGAACCTGGTTCCACCCTGGACCCTGAAATCAAGTCTGAACCTAGTCATAGTATTAATAATGTGTGAGTAATAATAATGAGTAAATTGTGCCCCCTAGTGACAGAAGCAACAATCCTCAACCAACGACACTAATAAAATGTTGCTATATGTTAATGTTGAGGCACTAGCAATAATATACTGTACATACTGATAGAACGCTAGCAGTTGCACTGCAGGACTTTTTAAAGTGAAACCACGAACGCAGCACTAGGCTCTTCTGTTTTATGATCTAAATGGGGACCTGCAGGTCTTTTATGACATGTCACAGTCACATGTCATGTTTTACTGAGACTCTGGATGGAGCGGTCATTCCTTTTATATTTTATTACCTGAGACAAGGAGGAGGTGGAAAGTTTTCTTTAAATGTATTCACATTAGTTGTGCAGTATTTTTCTTCTCGTGTACTGTAGTATAATCTTTTTTGTCGAGTGTGTTCCTTTTCTTTATCACATGTCCGGAAGATTTCTACCAGATTTTGCTCTGTAAAGTTTTGTTGCCTGAAAGGTTTCAGCAGTTAGTGAAATGTTGTCTTTAGACAATCAAACACTGAGTTAAAATGAGAAAACGCTGTGTGGAGGTTTACAGATGAGACTTTGCTGCTGTGCTTTGGAAAACGTCTTCCTCCACTCAGAGCAAAAAATAACTCAAAGCGCCCGAGCTGCTCTTTGTTGAACTGACCCTGTGAGATCCAGGGGTCATCTGGCAACAACCCAACCCACACCGCCCACATCAACCTACAGCAGGCTGACATGTTGCTAGGTTACAGTAGCAGGAGGTTGCTAAGTTACAGTGCTGACAGATATGTATAACTGGGAGGTGGAGAGAACATCTGTCTGAAGGAATGTTAGAAGACTCCAGCAAAAACACATGGAGCTGACAGACAGCTTCTAGAGTCAATGTGAGGATGGATATAGAGTGCTGTCGCTTGATGAGGTAACGAGAGGATTAATGGTGGGATACAGAAGAGTGTAAATGGCTGATAAGAGGGTATGGCGAGCTGGTATTGGAGTAAAATCATTCAGAGTTAGGAGTTGATGGAGGGGTATACAGATTCATGAAGGGTTGACAGAGGGGTAGTGAGGGGCACAGATGGACTGATAGTCAGGTATACAGGGTTCATGGGGGGTATGGAGTTGGTGGTTGCAGTACTTGTAGACTGCCTCTGGGGCAGTATTCTGTGATGATGCACATGTTCGGTGCGTCAATGCAGGCGCCGATGAAGTGAGTCAGGTGCTCATTCTGGACATCACGCATCTGCAGGAGGAGAGACTGCATGTTCAAAATCATCAAAATCCCAAATTCAAAGCACTTAGCATCAATGTCAGTAGGTTGATCGGCTGGTTAGGCCGTCAGGTAGATAAGTCCGTAAGTAAGAAGCTACAACTCCCACCAAGACCATTAGCATCTTACAAAGAAAGCACTGATGCCCCCAACAGTAGGGTTAGCAGGTAGTTCATTAAGAAGTAGGTGTGAAGGTTCATTGGTAGATACGTCCTTCAGTGGCTGAGTAGGTAGATATAAAGATGGACCTATGATCCGGTCAGTCGGTAGGTAGGGGGATCAGTACATCAGGTCTTGGGAAGCTAAACACCTAGGTTGGTCGGTTAGTCAGCTGATGGGCAGGTAGTAGGTTGGTAGGCAGGTTGGTCAGTTGGGAGTTAGGTCAGTTTGTAAGATCTGACACTGGCTTCAAATCCAATAAGCAAGGCAGTGATCACTCAATCAAGTACTGATACATACTCAATGGTCAATCTAAGAAGGTTTGATTCTCACAAAGACCATAAACATTCTATCTACAAGGTTACTCAGTGGTCATGGTTACGTAGTCGGTCAGGAGGTGGACTTCTTACGTGTTTCAGCTCAAACAGAACCTTCCTGGTCAGCTCAATACGCTTCTTGTTGATATATTTGATGGCAGCTAGATTTCCCTGCAGAAGACAAAATCAGCAAGATTACCACATTACTCACTCCACCATGACAACATACTAGTGTGTCAGATGTTTGTCAGCAGGTGGTGTCAGGCAGTGTCACACCTTGTAGTATCCAGTTTTGGTGTAGATCTGGAAGTTTCCCTCCAAGGTCATGAGGGAGCCGCAGTTGGATCCTTTCTTCAGAGAAACAGTCCAGTCAATAGTTAGTGCAAATTATCATCTGTACTGAGAACCCACAGGAATCCCACACGGTTCCTCCAAAACAAAATAAATATTCAGTTTCTATCAACACTTTTTCACTTTAAAGAAACAGCTTAATTAAAGTGAGTTTGATGTTTGAGTGTGAACAAGGAGAAAGTTTCCTCCTTCAGTCCCTGAACGTCAGGTAACTTTGATGAGTGGGTTCAATCTCCTATGAGAAGACCTGACTGATTAAACTGATAAACTTCATCACTTGGACACTGAGCCCAACAGAGTTAATCATCATATGTGGCTGCAGGGGGCGCTGTCGATCAGTAACAGTTTCATAGTGTGTTTTATCTTGTTACCAGAGACATGGTGAGTCGGCTGCAGGCTCTCTTCAGGACTTTATCCAGGTTGCTCATCTGGACATCGTCCCAGGACACTCTCCACAGCTGAGCTGCCAGCTCGCTCTCCAGCTTCAACTTCCTGTTCAAACAACAGGAAGACAGGTGTGTGCGAGTTGAACAGTGAGACACACACAAGGTCTGCTTCAGACTGAATGTCAGGACTTCACTGATCTTATTAGTTTGTTATGTTACCTGTCCTTTTGTTTGTGAGCAGGATTACGCAAAAACAACTGATCAGATTTCCAGTAAAATGTTGAAGTTTGTCTTGTTTCATTAACTGAGGGCATAAAGGGTCCTCATGATTATAGAAGAACAAACATGAGTGTGTGTTTCACCTGCAGATAAAGATGGTCACCGTAACGATGATGACAAAGATGAAAGACATCACTATGGCAACCATCTGATGCATCGAAACTGTACCTGAAGAGGAGATGGAAGGCGTATCAAAGATTGATGTAGTAGCGGGGCTGGTTATGTAATTGCAGCTCTTTGTGGAGGCGTGTGCTCGTACGTGCGAGGCAGGACGGTTTGTCGTTCTTGAAGCCACAGTCCGGAACATCTGGAGGCGGAGATCCACCTGGCCACTGGAAGCTCCGCCCACTCTGCATGAGCAGCTGTTTTATACTGCTGTTGTACACACACACCACCTAAACACACACACACACACACACACACACACACACACACACACACACACACACACACACACACACACACACACACACAGGAAAGTGGTTTAACTTTTTGTCTGGTCGTGGTGACATCACACACACACACACACACACACACACACACACACACACACACACACACATTTAAAGGTGTGGTCAGGTACTTTTACCTGAAACTCTCCAGAGTCGACGTCCGTCATGTCCCAGACGGCAAAGTCCATCTCTCTGTCCCCAAACTCGTCCATCTCCACCACACCGATCACTCCTACAGACACACACACGTCGTCATCTTCACTAAACATATTCAATTAGTGAGAGAAAACTTTACTGTGACTGCGTTGTTTGTGTTTCCTCAAATTAAAACGAGCCAATTAAAAGTCTCAAGTAACTGCCGGGGGCGTGGCCAACACAAGCAAAGAAAAAGATAAGTGTGTGTGTGTAGATGTAGAATTCTGCCTCTCCCCCCCGATGCAGAGTGATTAATGGCTCTGTCTGTGTTCCAGTGTCTGTGTCCTGTTGGGGAAAAGCAGCAGAGGCGAATAGAGACTCGTTTATCAGTGACATCAACACACTCAGTGCATCTCTCTGTCTCTGAGCCGGCAGCACAGTCACACAAACACCAACCGTCACTTCCCATTCACTTTCATTCTGTGCACATTTCATCACAATATGAAAATGATAAAGTAAGGAGAGGCTGCAGGAGACCAGCACTGAGCCTGGTCTGTCCACGTCCAGCAAGAGATGACTCGGGTGATCATCGTGACCGTGCTGCTGCTCCGTGTTCCTGGTAAACTGTTGCACATGAGGGCAACACGCATGCACGTGCACCCCCGCTGCCGCTATTACACTGAATTCATTCTATGGGAAACGCTGTAGAGACACTGACCGAGCTTAGCTAGCTTAGCTAGCTTAGCTAGCTTAGCATCACAACTGACCCACAGCTCATCCTTAGACTGAATTTACTGTGACTCTGTCCAGTATGATGTAATCCTGCTGATGGACGTGGTGAAACAGAACCTCCCTGTCGGAGGTAATAAACTCAGACAGTATCATATGTGATGGGGGCGGGGCGGGGGGGTCAAGAGGTTAAACTGGGGAAACAATCAACTTATTGGAAAAGTCATTGATTAGAAGCTGAGTCAATCAGAAGATCAATACAAGGTTTTAAACAACAGCGACGCGGGGAAACAGTTTAATTTCATTTAACTTGAATTCAGTTGAGTTTTTCTTATGTCAGGTTTGCTGACACATCGCTGCACTTTGGCCTTTGACCTTGCTGATGTCAGCATGGTGACATTCGTTTCCTGCAGTAGGAACAAAGTAAGAATCTGGTTTCATGCAGCTCCCTCTGGAGGCTGGGGGTGGGCTGCTCGTAAAAACAGACCCTAACCCTAACCCTCAGCTTTAAGTAAACGACGAGGCTCCGCTGAGAGCCATCAGGGTCAGAGGTCCCGACGAGCTCACTGATCAATAAACACTGAAAAACACACGTTTCCTCCGCCACGTCCTGAAGAAGGATTCAGATTTATTTTACTGCAAAACTAACAACAAACTAGTTTTATTCTCACACACATGAAACATTTGGCTAAAAACCAGTAGGTTTAAAATGTGCAATATGTTGATCACTGTCATACAGACATCTAACTTAGCTTAGCATAACAACTGTGTAAATGGGAGACATCTGGAAACATGAAGAAACAGCTGACTTAGCTAATGCAGGATACAGATGGGAACATCTAACTGAACTTAGCACAACTGTATAAAGGGGAAATAGTTTAGCATTATAGATATATATATATGAATAATAAACACAAAGGATGAACATTTTCTGGTGAAATGTTTTAAGATGATTTGAATATGTATAGTTTATGTCGTCTCTTTGCAGAACGTGAATATAAAATATCAAAGTGCCGTTGGTGTCGTGTCAATTTGTCGTGCTGTAAATCTCGGCTGTGTCTGATCTCATTAGTCGGTCGTCTCCAGCTGAGGTCAGCAGTCAGCCTGTCACTTCCTGTGATGGATGTTTGTTTTCCACACCTGGAGCTTCTACCCCCCTTCAGGCACAACCAGAGGGAAATCGGACTCTAACTAAAACAGAGCAGGACCTGAGAGACAGACCTGATTTAAATGAAGACCATGAGACACCTTCAGTCTGTTGACTCCCAACTGTCCTCTTGTCATATCATATCTTATTCTGTCTTGTTTTATGCTGTTAGTCTTTGGTTGTCTGATTCTGTCCAGTAATGTATTTTTTATTTGAAAGTAGAGAAGTGACAAGAGCAGCTGGGCCTTCACACAACAACCCCAGGACCAACGTGCCAGACTACCAAGACCATCAGGACATCCTGTCTCGTCTTGTCCCTCCTGTCCAGTTTCCTTATGTCCTGTTTGTCTCATCCCGTCTGGTATTTGTGGTTCTGCTTCTCAGTCTGTGTTTGTGGACGCTCAGTGATCTGTCTCTAACAGTTTTACCGCCTCAGTCTGTTGTGTATTTTTCCATCCACATGATAAAATGTCTCATCTGTTTGTCTTCAAAATGTTTCACCATCTCAAACAACAGAAAAGTTATTTTCTTAAAAACCAAATGACTGATTTCATGTTTAAAACAACACGTGTCTGAGGGATGGAGACGTTTTTCCAGTCGATAAACTTTAGGTCAGATAAACTGCTCCGCTGATGAATCCCAGGCTGTTATTCTTTCTTTCTGGCTTTGAAAGTCGGTGGTGAAACCGTCAGACTGACTCGACGCAAACCTGAGTGGACAAACTTCAGCTGCTCTTCAGGTCAGAAGTGATTGTTGGAGACAAGACGTTTCTATGTATCAAAAATAGAAAACACGTTTCCTAAAAGACGGTGGAAAATGATGAGGCCGTGGACGTGCACTCCAACGTCCTGCAGGGGGCATCATTATAGTGGGGGAGGGGGGTTGACTGTAATAACACAAATAATCTGAGACATGAAGTTTGTTGATGAGAGAGAAACCAGTTTATCGCTCAGCTCCACCAATCAACCACTCGTCGGTAACTAATGGACCCTGACCAACTATCCAATCAGGGATCTCCGTGCTCTGTGAGGTCACCATGAGAAAGAGAGGCAGGCATTTCCTTTCACACACACACCTGTCAGTATGTCAGCGGGGAGATAGCGTGTTAGCGTAGCGCTGCAATGTAAATGTGTACCAGCTGGAAGTGACACTGGGAACATGGAGACCGGACTTCTGAGACCAAAACCACCAACCAGGACAGGAAAACCACAGGGAGCGCTCTGATTGGATGATCAGACATGACATCGTAAAGACAAGGACTGTATCCGTTCAGTTACCATGGTGATTTGACCCGATAACAAGTGAACGAGCTCCACAGATCTGAAACCATGAAGTTACCTGAACAACCACAAATCCTGCTTCAGAGTTCAGGCCTCTGCTCTCTCTCCTCTCTCTTGAGATCATGTGCATTATGATTTGTTGCTATACAAATAGACTCAGTGTTTTTTATTGCACTGTGAGATATTTATGTTCTGTGGTTTTTGTATTATTTTGAATCCTGACTTTTCTCATCCAGCTCTGTGATTTGATTGGCCGACAGCTGAGCTCAAGGTTCCCATGCGTCTCTGAAAAGCTTCCAGAACAGTCTCATGAGAAACATCTGTCCTCACCTGGGAATGTTCTGTTCCACATCCTCCTGGTCACCAAGTCCTGTTCCGGTCTCAGGACAACCCCCGGTCCTCTGTGCTCGCTCAGAGTCTCATTCAGAGCGTGAGCGTAGAGCATCACTCCGTCGTGGAAGCCTCCAGCGATCAGGTTGTACTGAAACAGAACCACGTTAGATTCATATTGACGTTCAGTGGGATTGAAACATGTTATGATTTGAAGGCATGTATCAGAAAAACTTTATATGATCTTCTGTTCATTTTTAAATGTCAATCAAACATCAGGATACGCTTCGTTAATGTCTTGTTTTTTTCCTCTCACATGCAAACAATGAACCGAAGAACCAGGAACCATCAGATGATTGAGATTATTCTGCTTTAAAAAAACGAGCTCTGCTTCATGTAAAACACTCAAGTCTCTGATCTCCTGTTAGCGCTAACGTTGCTAACGACAGCGTCACAGTGTGTACGTACCAGAGAGTCTTCGATGGTGAAGTTGAATAATTTCTTTGCGTCGGTCTTCAGAGTTTCAACAAACTGACGATATTCTGGATTCTGAGGCTCCAGGTACGTCAACACCTTCACACTCTGACAACAACAACAACAACAACAACACAACAACAGGCAGAAAATAAATTACAACAAACAACAACATCACACTTGTTTAAAAGAACGTTCTCTCACCCTGAAGGCGAGTTGGGCGCTGAAGTCGTCCTGGTCCCCTCTGTACCAGGGTCTGACTGGGCCTCGCCCCCCCAAACCCTCAGCAAACAGATCAATAAAGAAGAAGACATATTCCTTCAAATCCACCCCCTCCTTCCAGAACTGCACCATCAGACTCCTCAAGATGTCCCAGGAGCAGCACAGGTACACCACTGAAGAAGACGGACGACAGGAGTTCAAATGACACTTTATTGAACTCAACTTGATTTTTTTCCTCCTTTATCTTTCTTGTCTTTATATTTTCTTGTGTTTTTCCACCATCAACATAATAAAGAAACAATGGGCCCCAGACATGTGACAGACACCAACAGCCACCTACACCAGTCTGTGGTTGTGTTGTCTCTTTGTGGTTGTGTTGTCTCTTTGTGGTTGTTTTGTCTCTTTGAGGTTGTTTGTGTCTCTTTGTGTTTTTGTGTATCTTTGAGGTTGTTTTGTGTCTCTTTGTGGTTGTTTTGTCTCTTTGTGGTTGTTTTGTGTCTCTTTGTGGTTGTTTGTGTCTCTTTGAGGTTGTTTTGTGTCTCTTTGTGGTTGTTTTGTCTCTTTGTGGTTGTTTTGTGTCTCTTTGTGGTTGTTTTGTCTCTTTGAGGTTGTTTTGTGTCTCTTTGTGTTTGTTTGATTGTCTTTGTTAACATGTTCAGTCAGATCCATGAACACATTGGACCAAAAAGCAGGTCGGAGTGAACCAACACACGCTTCAGATTCAGTGTCTGGTTTCCTCCTCTGAGGTTTACTGTCCCTGACTGATGACCTCACTGCTTGGCTCGTAGGTAACCATGGTGATTATCACTACCTCCACCCCCTCCTCTAACGAGAACGGTCTGGCAGGAAACACTCGTTAACGCTCATATCAGCTACAGATCACTGGTGGTGTGATCTCCACTCAAAACAGACGGAGTTGGACATGTGATGTGTTCACACAGGTGATTATTGATAATTATAACAACTTTCACCACAATTACTCACACTCACAAATTATTGTCCTTTCTTTTTTAGGTTAGTTCACTTTTTAGATCATTATTAAAGGCAACGATTTTCCAGTTGTTGTCTTGGCTTTTGATTTGTCGTATAGGAATAACTTCGTATCTGAGAATAAAAACTCAACCTTGGAAACAGACATTAAATAAATATTTTATGTTATTATATTTATATTATATATAATTATAAATCTGTTCTCCCAAAACATTCAGCATCACCTCAGCAAAGAGCAGAAACACATAAACCATCCTCCCTGCTCCGCCAGACACCCGCCCCCCCCCAGGTGTCCCTAATAAAGTGACTGTTTCACATGCGAAAACAACAAACTCATGTTTCTCTGTAGCTTCTCACACACACACACACACACACACACACACACACACACACACACACACACAGTAACCATAAAGTGTTGCCAGCGGCTACAGATGGCCTCAGATCATGAGCAGTTAGTGTGTGTGTGTGTGTGTGTGTGTGTGTGTGTGTGTGTGTGTGTGTGTGTGTGTGTGTGTGTGTGTGTGTGTGTGTGTGTGTGTGTGTGTGTGTGTGTGTGTGTGTGTGTGTGTGCTGTGTGTGTGTGTGTGTGTGTGTGTGCTGTGTGTGTGTGTGTGTGTGTGTGTGTGCCTGTGTGTGTGTGTGTGTGTGTGCGTGTTTGTGTATATTTGTTGTGAAGTCGATCAACATGAAACTCTCCTGGTTCAAGTATCAACACAAAAGGGTCTTTGATGGAAAAAAAAGTTTCAATGTTGAGTCCACAGTTCCCATGGTGCATTTCACTAACAATCAGCCAATCACAGACCTTGAGCTTCTGTGCCGAGAGCTGCCAGTGGCTGATGGAAGCTCCCAGGAACAGATCTGCACTTATTTTGCTGAATCAAACCAAACTCAAAACCAAAGGGTTCCTGTTTATACTGGCACGTGCACGCCCAGTGTACATGAGTAGGAATGGAGATTAAAACTGAATTAAAACTCTCTGACGGCACTGACATGTCACAAGTGTTTCTGATCAGTGAGTGAATATAATGTGACGTAAAAGACCATAAATACACCACCACACTTACATTTAATCGTTAAAGCCGCGGTTACATTCATAACTTCCATCTTTGTTCATCGTTACAATGCCCTCTGGGTTAGTTAATGGTTAGGTCTGTTAGCTTTAACTGTGGTTGTGTTACAGAGTGTTTTTATCAGCTGACATTGAAAACAGCAGCAGACAAATATGTCTCAGTGTGTATTTACCCTGGTTTCTATCAGAATAACAGGCTTTATAGTAAAGTACATAAACATATATGTGACCAAAAACAAGAAGAAAATATAGGAAGAACTTTGCTGCCCTAAATTCCTTTTCCTGATTATTCACAGGTGTGAATAACACACACACACACACACACACACACACACACAGACACACACACACACACACACACACACACACACACACACACACACACACACACACACACACACACACACACACACACACACACACACACACGATCTACTCTCTGGCCCTTACTGACTAAATCTATTCCTTAACCTCTAATCCTGAAATAAATCCCGACCTGTATCCGACCTGAGCTCTTTAGAAAATGACCTTACAATGAAGGAATGTGGCTGAGTCCTCACAAAGATAGACAAACAGGAGCCCGAACACACAGACGGAGTCAGTAACTACTGGAGCAAACAAATCGAATAATAATTAACCATCATTTAACGAGGAGAAACGGCAGGAGGAGAAAAACAACATGGAGGAGGAGAGAGGGAAATAAAGACGAGAAGAGCAGTCGTCCTCTAACCAGAAGGTTGGCTGTTCGATTCCCAGGCTTCCCCATCTGCATGCCGAAGTGTCCTTGGGCAAGATGCTGAACCCAGAATGGCCCCTCATAGATGTTGAATGCACTAAATGTTAGTCGCTTTGGATAAGATCGTCAGCTAAATGACATGTAATGTAATTAAACAGTGGAAACAGTGAGTGATATCATTTTTGTCAGGAAGCAAAGAAAGAAAGAAGGAAGGAAGGAAAGGGAAGGAAGGAAGGAAGGAAGGAAGATGGCTGACCTCTGCCATGCTCTCTGATCTCCTGCACAAGAGACTTGAAGTTGACGTCAGCCTGGATGACGTGGTCTCGGGTGGTGATGTTGCGGTTGCCTAGCTGCGTGTACAATCCCTCTATTGCGAAGTAGCATTGCCGGTCGTCGTTGGCGTCCTTGTTGTCACTGAAGATGAGCATGGCGTGCTGCCGCCAGCCGAACTTCTCCTGGATCCTGTTGCCAAATTCACCCAGCTTCTTGTGGGTGGGGCCCGTGTTGGTGACCGCTGCGTAGAGATCAAAGCCGATAGCGCGGGCGCCGGCTGTCACCATGGGAACCCCCCAGTGGGTTGTGAAGCGGGCAACAGGCGAGGAGGAATAGTCGCACCCGGGGCCGATAAAGGCCCAGGGATCATGGGACATCTTGAGGTCAACAGCAACCAGTGGTGCCATAGAGTCCGAGCAGAAGCCGTCGCGGTTTTCTGAGCTGCCGTTAACGAGCCGAAGCTTTAGGCCCGGCAGCAGCCAGGGGTCAGAGTTCACCCGCTGCACCGCCTGGTGGAGTGCCGGCGCCACGCGAGGCCATGCCCACGCATAGTCTGTATTAGTGAGAGGCAAGATGGCTGCCAGGATCACCTCCTGAAGATCCCCTGAGGTGTTGTCAGCTGAGAGCGAGGACTCACCTGACGGCGCGAGGAGGAGGAGGAGGAGGAGGAGGAAAGAGGGAGGCCACAACCCGGACGGCATAATGACGAGGAGCCCAACAACCTGTCAGACGAGCTGCAGGGAGAAACAGACCACAGTCTAGAATTATGAATAAAACCTTTCCACAGTTTCATGAATCTTTTCTAAATAAAGTCTGAATGTAAAAAGAAACACACGGCTCCCGTTCAGCCGCTGCTGGGACTTCTGGGAGATTGGCCCACGTGTTCATGTGAACTGCTGTCGTGTATTAGCGCCATTTACGAATCAAATCCTTTATTTTGTTTATCGTTAAAAACGTATAACCCACAGATTAATAAAACATCATAATGGAAATAATATTTTACACACTGGACCTTTAAAGGACACACAAACACACAGTTAACACATACAAACATCAACACTCTATTAAACTAACTGAAGAACAGAATGTAACTGACGTGTTGTTATTGAAAATATGAGGATTCATTTGAGCTCAGTGAACTTGTTTAGTCAAAGTGTTGAAACCTCGATGTGTCGTCAGATTAAAATTCATCTATTAACGCTTCATCGAACGAGCAGCAGAAATGAAACTGAAGCCGTTTTACCTCAGTGTCACAGACAAGATGGAACTCAGATACTGTGATGATCACGTTTGTGTGTACTGTATGTGAGTCTGTCTATATGTGTGTATGTGAGAGTGTGTGTGTGTGTGTGTGTGTTTGTGTGTGTGTGCGTGTGGTCTGTGTGTGTGTGTGTGTGTGCGTGTGGTCTGTGTGTGTGTGTGTCTAGTGTGAGTGTGTGTGTGTTTGTGTATGTGTGTGTGTGTGTGTGAGTTTGTCTATATGTGTGTATGTGCGTGTGTCTGTGTGGCGTGTGGTCTGTGTGTGTGTGTGTCTGTGTGAGTGTGTGGTGTGTGTGTGTGTTTATGTATGTGTGTCTGTGTGTGTGTGTGTGTGTGTGAGTCTGTCTATATGTGTGTATGTGCGTGTGTCTGTGTGAGCGTGTGGTCTGTGTGTGTGTGTGTTGTGTGAGTGTGTGTGGTGTGTGTGTGTTTGTGTATGTGTGTCTGTGTGTGTGTCTGTGTGTGTGTGTGAGTCTGTCTATATGTGTGTATGTGCGTGTGTCTGTGTGAGCGTGTGGTCTGTGTGTGTGTCTGTGTGAGTGTGTGGTGTGTGTGTGTGTGTGCGTGTGTCTGTGTGAGCGTGTGGTCTGTGTGTGTGAGTCTGTGTGAGTGTGTGGTGTGTGTGTGTTTGTGTATGTGTATGTGTGTCTGTGTGTGTGTCTGTGTGTGTGTGTGAGTCTGTCTATATGTGTGTATGTGCCTGTGTGAGCGTGTGGTCTGTGTGTGTGTGTCTGTGTGAGTGTGTGGTGTGTGTGTGTATGTGCGTGTGTGTGTGTGTGTGTGTGTGTGTGTGTGTGTGTGTGTGTGTGTGTGTGTGTGTGAGTCTGTGTAAGCGTGTGGTGTGGTGTGTGTGTGTGTGTGTGCCATTGTTCTCCAGCAGTCTTCAGTCTTATGTAAGTGTTGTTGCGAAACAGCAGCAGAGACGAATGAAGAACACACAAACACACCGAGTGGATCAAACACGTCAGGAACACGACAGCACGCAAGGAACACGCAGGAACACGTCAGGAACACGACAGGAACACGACAGGAACACGACAGGAACACGTCAGGAACACGACAGGAACACGACAGGAACACGACAGGAACACGTCAGAACACGACGGAACACGCGAAGACGTAACCGTCAGGAACACGACAGGACTCAGAACACGGGAACACGACAGGAACACGACAGGAACCGCCAGAACACGACAGGAACACGACAGGAACCGTAGAACGGAACGACGAACACGACAGGAACCGTCAGAACACGACAGGAACCGTCAGGAACACGACAGGAACACGACAGAACACGTCAGTAACCGTCAGAACACGCAGATCGAACACGTCAGACGTCAAACACGAACCGCGCAGACACGACAGGAACACGTCAGGAACACGACAGGAACCGACAGGAACACGTCAGGAACCGCGAACCGCCAGAACCAACGGAAGTGAACGAACCGCAGAGAACCGGAACCGTCAGGAACCGTCAGCCGGACGTCAGAACCGTCAGGAACCGTCAGGAACCAGAACCGTCGCAGACGTCAGACGCCAACCAACACGCCAGTAACATAGGAACACGTCAGGAACACGTCAGGAACACGTCAGGAACACGACAGGAACACGTCAGGAACACGTCAGGAACACGACAGGTCTCAAAGTTTGGTTCAGTACTGTATAGGGAGAGCCTTCGTTGCTTAGCGACAACGGGGTGAGGTTGTCGGGCCTTCGAAAGTCTAGTTGTGCTGATGTGACGCACTCGGTCTTTAAATGCAAAGAATTGACACAGCTTGTATCTGTATCAGTGGGTTGGGCTGCAGGGGGCGCTCCTGAGGACCCTTTCTGACATTTAGGTGGCATCAGCTATTGTCTTTGGCGTGATCTACTTCTCGACAGCTGACAAGAAGAGACTGGACAGGTGGTTAAACCAAGTGCGGGTATGAAGGAGAACCAGTGCTGCCCCCTGCAGGCCACCATCACATCAGCAGCTCTTACATCAGAGCTGTAACTCCCCTTCAACCACGAGTCATTTAAACTGTGAAATACGTCAATGAATTCTCAACAACTTTGCAATCCTGTTTACAATGTATATATTATTACTATATATATATTATTTCTATTATATATTTCGTCATATTTATACTGCATGTTTACTTCTGGATTACTTTTGTATTGATGCCTCTTATTTACACTTTTCCCTCTGCTGCTGTAACACAACAAAATGTCCCTAATGATAAAGAGTTAACTTATCTTATTTTAACTTATCTTATCTTAATCTATCTTATCGGAGCTGACAACATTAAATATTTATCGACTCATTTAGAAAAAACTTGGTTTCAGAGTTTATTCTGATACAAATATCAGAGATCACCTTTTATCACAAGATTGTTATCTTGTGATAAAAGGAATATATATATATATAAATCCGTCAAACAGGGGCTGCAGTGAACTCTTAGTTTTAAGATTCAGGGACAAGTATATTTGAATATCACCCGCAAAGCAGTGGAAAGAGACATCATATTTTTCAAATATTGATGCTAGGGGCAGCATATATAATGAAAATAGGATGGGGCCTAGAACGGATCCTTGAGGGACACCAGAGGAGTAATCACCCAGGTGGACAGAGAAACTCCTATCTGATAAGTATGACTGAAACCACCTAAGTGCTGCACCTCCCTACAGAGTTTTCCAAACGTGACAACAGGACTGAGTGAACGAAGCTGTCGGAAGCAGCCGTCACGTCAGAGCTGTTTCCGTGCTATGACGCCGTTTGAACCAGACCGGAACTTTTCATACCCATTATTGTCGATTAGAACTTTTTGCAGCTGGGTGAGAGATACCTTCTCTAGGACTTTGGACAAGAAAGGCCGTTGAGAAATGGGCCTGAAGTTAGAGAGAACAGAGGAGGCTGCCAACAGCATGTTTGAAGGCAGCTGGGACACAACCAGAGAGAAGACAGGTGTTTATCAGTGACAGAATACAGGAGCTAACAGTGTCAAAGAGAAGATGAGCAGGGATGTTATCTGAGGGGCAATTTGTGGGCCGCAGATGGTGGCACCACCTCGGATAGGGAGGAGATTGATGTGGGCTCAAACGGATCATCCACAGCTGAGCGCATAGGAGGGATAGGGGGGGTGATGGTCAGTGGGCGTAGTTAAAGATGAAAGAACTGACATTTTCTCAACAAAGAATTTAAGAAAAGAATCACAGAGACCAAGTATGATATAAACTCAGTTTCTGTATGATTCCATATGACACTTGGAGTTTGTCCTTTTCCAGCTTCTCTCAGCTTTCTGAGAGCGGGTCGAGTCGTTTAACCAAGTTCTGGAAGTGCTTTGGTGCGTTTCATCCTCTCAGGAGCAACAGGTTGAGTTACAACGAGAGATAAGCTCATCAGCACTGAGAACTTCACTTCCAAGTCATAGAGCACAGAGTCTTTAAAACAGCAGAGAAGTGCAGCAGCGTTTGATGGTTGATTATACGGAGGCAGAGCAGGAGCAACACTCTATATCCTCCTGTACATCAAGAATGTGCCACTTGAATTGATGTTATTTATATAAACACTATGAAATATATATATATATTTATTATATAAACACATCATATACACTTTCTATTAAATAAAAGTTATCTCAGAAATATGTGAGTTTCATTTTCACCTCAGAATATTTCAGGAAATATCAGTTTATCAGTGAATCTGTTGAATATTTAAATGCTTTGATTATTGATCATAACAAAGGTTCCAGGTGAAGTTTGTTTCAGGTCTTTACCTGCTCAGGTCAGTTTGATGCTTCCTGCAGCTTCATGTGTCCAGAAGAAGAAGAGGAGGGAGAAGAAGAAGAAGAAGAAGCAGAAGAAGAAGAAGAAGCAGAAGAAGAAGAAGAAGAAGAAGAAGAAGCAGAAGAAGAAGAAGAAGCAGAAGAAGAAGCAGAACAAGAAGAAGCAGAAGAAGAAGCAGGTAAAGAATCGGGATCTGTCCGGGTTCACACCGGAGAAGGTCGTGCCCGCAGCTCTCTGTCGGTCCGTAACGTTTCCGGTTGTGTCTCGCGCTGACCGTAGATTGAAGAACGGGTCCGTCCCATTTGTTCCCGGTTGTTCTCGGTTCAGTGTCGGTGTTCCACTCCGGTCTGTCAGTGCACACACCGAGGCGCACCAGCGGGCACGCGCACACGGGCACACACTTTTGGTGGTGAAGTTGGGGGGCGGGGCGGTGGTGTGTGGTTGATGACGAGGCCCAGGGGACGCACGTGTACATGTGTTTGTGCACGCGCATGTAAATTAATCACTTTGAGTTTAATTCATATAACAACTTAGACTAGCTCTATTTATGGCGCCACCTGGTGGAGGCTTCACTTAATAATATGTTTACACACATGGTTATAGTTCCATACACAGATGACTGTATATAAAGATGATCAGTGACTGTATATAAAGATGATCAGTGACTGTATATAAAGATGATCACTGACTGTATATAAAGATGATCAGTGACTGTATATAAAGAAGATCAGTGACTGTATATAAAGATCATCAGTGACTGTATAAGAGGATCAGTGACTGTATATAAAGAGACAGTGACTGTAAGAGATGATCAGTGACTGTATATAAAGATGATCAGTGACTGTATATAAGAGGATCAGTGACTGTATATAAAGATGATCAGTGACTGTATATAAAGATGATCAGTGACTGTATATAAAGAGATCAGTGACTGTATATAAAGAGGATCAGTGACTGTATATAAAGAGGATCAGTGACTGTATATAAAGAGGATCAGTGACTGTATATAAAGATGATCAGTGACTGTATATAAAGAGGATCAGTGACTGTATATAAAGATGATCAGTGACTGTATATAAAGATGATCAGTGACTGTATATAAAGATGATCAGAATATAACCATCAGTGACTGTATAAAAGACCATCAGTGACTGTATATAAAGAGATCTGACAAAAGATGATCAGTGACTGTATATAAGAGATCAGTGACTGTATAAAGATGATCAGTGACTTGTGCATCAGTGACTGTATATAAAGACCATCAGTGACTGTATATAAAGAGGATCAGTGACTGTATATAAAGATGATCAGTGACTGTATATAAGAGGATCAGTGACTGTATATAAAGATGATCAGTGACTGTATATAAAGATGATCAGTCACTGTATATAAAGACCATCAGTGACTGTATATAAAGACCATCAGTGACTGTATATAAAGATGATCAGTGACTGTATATAAAGAGGATCAGTGACTGTATATAAAGATGATCAGTGACTGTATATAAAGGGATCAGTGACTGTATATAAAGGGATCAGTGACTGTATATAAAGATGATCAGTGACTGTATATAAAGAGGATCAGTGACTGTATATAAAGATGATCAGTGACTGTATATAAATATAAAGATCAGTGACTGTATATAAAGAGGATCAGTGACTGTATATAAAGAGGATCAGTGACTGTATATAAAGACCATCAGTGACTGTATATAAAGAGGATCAGTGACTGTATATAAAGATTATACAGAATGATGACAGCAGAGCTGTGGTCATGAACATGAATCACCGATAAGAGGAAACAAGGAAATACGACTGAATGTTTATTTATTATGAAACAAGACAAGCGTCAGAACTACGACATAAACAATCGTTTATTGATTGAAAGACTTTGTTGAACTGTGAATATTTTGATTCTGATATGAAAAGAACGTTTATCAACATTCTGATGTCACCACTGTTACGTGATGTCAGAATTCGTGTGAGTGTTCATAAAGTAAATGGACAACACACAATGGACCACTGAGTGTGTGTGTGTGTTTTAACAGGATACACCCGGTTGACCAGGAAATCACTTTGTAACACAAACACTCTTTGTAGCTCTTCCTGGAAATGATCACCACACACACACGCACACACACACACACACACAATACACATTCCAACCCCACACACACACACACACACACCAAACACGCTCCACCCTCCCCCCACACACCTCCACCCTCTCCCCCCACACCTCCACCCCCCCCCCACACACACACACACTCACGTTAATGAAAACCCTCTTGAGTGCTTCTCTTCACTTGAACGCACCAAACTGTCCAGTAGTGATGTCACTGATAGGCCCCGCCCTCTTTTTAGTGGTTAATTGAAACCCGTCAGACTGTAAATAAAGACGCATCTCTACTTCCTCCCACCATCCACAAATGAAACGCTGCCAGTGACAGCCACCAGGGGGCGGTCGAGTAGCTTTTGGGAGCAGTCTATGGTTCAAACTGGAACGAATCAACCAGCTGCTAATGTGGAGACAGGAAGTCGCCTCGATTATGAAAAACGTCAAGTTTGAATGTTTTCAACTAAAAGTTTTAATATTTTCTATATTAGAGAAAACTCTGTTGTCACGGAGATGAAACTGAATCATGTGACATCACCTACACTGTAAGAACATTGGACTCCAGACGTTCAAAGTTCAGATTGAGCTTCATACTGTGGATGTTTCTTCTTCATGTTCCACAATACACTGCTGCTTCCTGCAGGTGATTGACAGGTGAGATGTTCCTGCTAAACCAACTGTAAAAACTGCCCGGTTACTTTTACATACATTTTTAAAAGGTTCCGTTCTACTTGTGTATTTGTACAATGACCTATTTACCTCCTGTTTTCATTGAGTTGGTTTGTTTGTTAGCAGGATTTTGCTAAAACTCCAGAATCAGCATCTGAAGAATGTGGTTTGAAAATCAGACATGTTTGAAGGACAGACATTTATGAGTGTGTGTGATTTGGTTCAGTTATGAACTCTACTGAATGATGTTCTACGTTATGTCTCTTTAGAAAAACAGACGGGTGTAATTTACCGACATGAAGTTAACCCACAGAAAAATCTGTTCCTGTAAATGAATCAAATGAATTTATTATCAAAGCCATTTACTTTTCAGATGATCGACTTTAACAGTTACAAACATTAAGTCCTTTAACATTAGTCAGTGAATTTCTAGTTTCTACATCACAGGTCTACATCACGTTTTCTGTCCAGTTTCACAGCATCAGACTGATCTGCTCTGTCCACTCTGTCCCTGCAGATGGACCTGCTCTCTCTGAGTGACCGGTCTTCAGGTGGTGGACCAGGTACTCCCTCCTGGTGAACGTCCTCCTGCAGAGTCCACATCGGTGCGGTCTGTCCCCGGTGTGGATCTTCAGGTGTCTCTCCAGACTCTCCTTCCTGCTGAAGTCTCGGCTGCAGAACCTGCAGCGGTACGGCTTCTCTCCGGTGTGGACCCGTTTGTGGATCTCCATCCTCCTGATGGAGCTGCACTTCTTCCCACACACGTCGCAGGTGCTGCCCAGCTCTTTGTGGGACCGCAGGTGGTCTCTGAGGTTCTCCGTCGAATCCAGACAGTCCCCACAGGCCCCACACCGGTTCTCGGGTTCCTTGCAGTGGTTTTCAGCGTGCCGCACCAGAATCCCCCGTGTGTAGAAGGAGTTTCCACAGACCCTGCAGCTAAAGGACTTGGCAGGACTCTGGAAGGGCGCCCTCTGTCTGCGGAGGCTGCAGGACATCTGGTCCTGGTCCTGAGCTGTGTTTTGTCTTATGTGTTTCCTCAAAGTTCGTCTTGAGCTGAACTCTCGACCACAGCTGCCGCAGACCAGCAGCTTCTGTTCTACAGATGTCTCAGGTGTCTGGAGACCCGGTTCAGACAGAGCGTCTCCGCTGTCTTCAGTAGGCGATTGGACAGCAGAGTCCCCATGATGCTGTGGAGGTAGACACCCAGGTTCTGGTCTCATGAGGTCTGACGGGCTCCAGAGAAACTCCTTCTCTATGTGGGACGAGATCTGAGTGGACAAAGAACTTCCCTTGTCATCGTTGCTTCCCATCAGCCAATCAGGACTCGATGTGAACTCCTCAGAACCTGAAGCTCCACCCCCCTCCTGTTTGATGTGCAGACTGAAACTCCGCCCCCTCGGCTGCTGCTCTTCCTCTGTGGTGGAAATGAGCAGAAAACCTGGAGGATAAAAGCAAACATGCTCAAAAAAAAACACGAAGAAGAAATCAGACATCCAACATTTAATGAACTGTAAAAAACAAAAAAATATAATTTTATCTTTTATCTCATGAATTGGAAAACAACAAACTTTAAAACCCTGGTTACTATGGTAACCTCCACAGGAAACTACCAACCTTCCTGCTGAGAGTGGAACTCCTCCAGCGTCACGTGACCCTCATCCACTTCCTGTTTGACAGTGAATGCCTCAGGATGATCTTCAGTAGGTTGAGGCCCCGCCTCCTCCCGGTATGACTGAATCTGATTGGAGAGATGACTCAGGTCTGTTTCAGGTCTCTCCCTAAGCCAATTAGGACTTGATATGAACTTGATGTTGCGGTCTTCAGGTCCTGAGGCCCCGCCCTCCTGTTTAATGTGCAAATCGAAGCTCCGCCTCCTCATCGGCTGCTCTTCTTCTGTGGCGGAAACCAGCAGAACACCTGGAGGATAAAAGCAGCTGTTACAGTTTATAATGTCACACTGTGTGAACGGTGTGTGGTTGCCACTCATTTTGTGTTTTCTCTGATGGGCGAGTAGATTTAATTTAAATAATATCGACAAATAAAAGATATTTCCGATTAAATCACGTGTTTATACAGTAGAACTCTTTAAATGAACCGCAGCAGTGACCCCTGGTGGTTAAACCCGCAGGTCACAGTCGACGGACATTTTCTTTATGAAAGCAACAAAGAGCAGAAGTCTGTCCACCGACCTGCCGGTGTGTCCCCCGGTGTGTCCCCCGGTCGTCCTGCGGTCTCCAGCAGCTTCCTCTGTCTCTCGATCTCCTGCTTCAACCGGAACACGTCGTGTTCGTATTCGCTGATCGTTCTGGACAAACAGCGGAAAATGTCGTCGGTGACCGCGGAGAGCCGCTGATCCACGAGCAGCCGCAGCGCGTCGAGCCTCAACATGTCGGCACCGACAGACACGATCCGACACCGGGACCCGGAGCAGCCGAGGGTTCGAACACCGACAGACACTGAGAGGACGAGGCGGACCGGAAGTCTTCAACATAAGAGCCGCGGTTATTTTACTACAGATGTTTGAGTTCAAAACATCTGCCTGAAGTTTCTGACGCTCGTCATTTCTCATCAAATAATACATTTGTACAAAATAATAAATAGTCTAATTTTAACCGAGTCTCAAAATAATGCACCGTAGTTTTATTCTGAAAGTTTAGATGTTTCAATTCAGGGAACTTCCGCTGTTACACACCAGTCATAACTGACAAGTGAGTTCACAGGTAGTGTGGCTTCGAACTCGTCCACCAGGGGGCGTCAGGGGGCACTTCCGGGGCCGGGGGTCATCAAAGATCCAGAGACATGTTTATATTTACATCTCAGACCCCTGAGGATCAAAGGATCCTCAACAATAATAACCCTTATGTATTTACACCACATCAAAGGCCTCAAAAGGGTCTTAAAATAAAAAACAAATCCTTATTGAAGTATGGTCTCAGGCGGGATGTTCCATCAGCCCGTAAGCGGAGGGGGAGTCTGGATTTCTCGTACCTGTGTGAATATATTTAATACTCAATGTTAAATCAGTTCTGATAACAGCTTGTGTTCACTGACAGATGGGTCCAGACTCTACCTCTGTACGATCTGTGGAGGTCTTTGATCTGTGGAGGTCTTTGAACCTCTCTGTTTGGAGCAGAGTCTGAGGAGAGGACGTAAACTGATGCAGAGGAAGAAACTTTTCTTTGAGAACAAATTTGTTTCATGGAGCGTGTGAATCACTCTAAAAAGATGTCAGGACCTGCAAACATTGAAGAAAATTAATTTTTTTAAATCTGAAAGTAAAATAAATAAATTAATGTAATTATTTTGTAAAACGGTAAAATATCAATTCACTTGGTTTGTGATTCTGGAAGTTATTTTATAAAAAGTTTTATTCAATAACCCGTCAGTCTGTGTGAACACTACAGCTGCATGAACTCTGGCTGCGGGCCGTCCTCCCTCCTGATTGGCTCTTTGCTGATCTGGACGTCCAGGTGGACCTTCATGTGCACGTCTCTGGAGCGTTTCTCCTGGTAGCTCTTCCCACAGACCCTGCAGCTGAAGGGTTTCTCTCCAGTGTGGGTCAACAGGTGCTTCTTTAGGTCGTTCTTGGTGACGAAGGACTTCCAGCACAGGTGGCAGCTGAACACTCGCTCCTTCCTGTGGAAGCGGATGTGGGTTTCCAGGTATCCTTTGGTGCTGAAGCTCTTGTTGCAGAGGATGCACCTGAACGGCTTCTCCCCGGTGTGGGTCAGCATGTGGGCATTCAGCCCTCCCACCTGCCTGAAGGCTTTCCCACAGACGCGGCACTGGAACGGTTTCTCGCCTGTGTGGATCCTCTTGTGAACCTCCAGGACCTGAACGGATGCCAGGCTCTTACCGCAGGTCTCGCATGAGACACGTTGCGCCGGTTTGTCCCCGGTGTGTTTCCTGATGTGCATCGTCAGAGCGCTGTTATCGATGAACGTCTTCCCACAGAACTCGCAGATGTACGGCCTCTCCCCACTGTGGATCCTCTTGTGGCGCCGCAGAGCACCGGGCCGTGGGAAGGATTTACCACAGATGCTGCAGCGGTACGGTTTGACACCGGTGTGACTCCGCATGTGGGTCTCGATGTTCTGGTAGGTTTTACCGCAGATGTGACAAATTTTACCTGCGTCTCTGTGAGTCTGCAGATGGTCTATCAGCGCCTCTGATGGCGGGACACTTTCACCACAGACGCCACAGACAGACTCTGCTGAGTGACTCGTTGCGTGTTTCCTCAAACTGTCTTTATTCTGAAAGGATTCACAGCAGACTTTACAGCAGTGAGACGATGGAGGCGCCGTCTTAGCACTTTCTTGGACAGTCATCTCAGACTCCAGGTTCTGGGAGTCCGCTGGAGGCTCAGGGTTCTTGTCATCGAGGGTTTCCCCTGAGTGACTCCTGCTGTGAGTCTTTAAGGCGCTGCTCTCGGTGAAGGTCTTCCCACAGTGCTGGCAGTGGTAAGGTCGCTCCCCGGTGTGAATCTTTTTGTGGCGCCTCAGGGCTCCAGGTCGAGGGAAGCGCTTGTTACAGATGCTGCAGCTGTAGGGTTTGATCCCTGTGTGGCTTCGCATGTGCGTCTCCATGTTCTGGAAAATCTTTCCACAGACGCTGCAGGTCCCACTAGTCTCTCTGTGAGACTGTAAGTGGGTCAGCAGACTGTCAGGTGAGTCCGCCTGCTGTCCGCAGACGCCACAGACACCCTGAGACTCCCTGCAGTGCATCTCCGCGTGTTTCCTCAAGAACCCTTGGCTGTGGAAGGAATCACCACAGACTCTGCAGCAGAGCGAGGACGACTGAGAGGACTTCGGTCCTGAGGTGTGTCTTTTGACTCTCTGTGGTTTCAGAGTCTCAGTCTGACTGTCCTCACTCTGATCTCTGTCCGTTTCGTGGCTCGTCAGATGCTTCTGAATCATGTGGTTTTGGGTGTCGGGGGTCCTCCGGCTGTGGATCTTTTTGTGCCTCCTCAGCGCCCCGGGTCGGGGGAAGCTCTTGCTGCAGATTTCGCAGCTGAATGGTTTGACTCCTGTGTGACTCCTCATGTGCGTCTCCATGTTTTGAAATGTTTTGCCACAGATCTGACATGTCCCGGTGCCTAATTCTCTGTGAGATCTGATATGATCCAACAAACTGTCTGAGGACTCGAAACATTCTCCACAGGCTCCACAGAGAAGCTCGGGATTGTCTGCATGAGATTCTACGTGTTTCACCAGATTTCCTTTGTGCTGGAAACTTTCTCTACAGACGACACAACTGTGAGTCGCCGGCCAGTCTAATGGCGCCATCCACTGTCTCCTGCTGCAGGACCGTTGGCCTCCATCGCCCTCCATCTTGTTTGTGTCGTCATTAGAGGAGGATTTGTCGCTGGTCTTCCAGTCGTTGTCGCTTTCAGGTGCAGAGACGTCAGAGGAGGCGGAGCTTGACGGGGCAGTGGGGAGGTGGCCGGTGTCGACCTCTGACAGGAAGGTCTGGTTTTCGTTGGTGTCGGTCGACCTGAGAGTGGATGAAATGATGGCGTCTGAAAGGAAAATAAAAATAAAAGATGACTCAGTTGGGCCGGTGTCATCCTCACTTCGACCTCCGACATCTGATCACTTCATGTTTCAACTCCTTCCAGCACCTTCACTTTTTCATTTTATTCACAATCTGTAAACTTAACTGAATCAACCAGTAAACGTTTATCTGTGGTGTTTATTAGTTGTTGTCACATTCAAGAAAATCTGACCATCCTCAACATCCGGTGTTAACATTAAACATTAAAGTGTAAAGCAGAGGTGGGTTACACCCCCTAACCCTCCACCTGGCGCCACACTGAGACGACAATCAGGGACTGTAAATAAAGATGGACCACTTCTCTAAAAATGAAGCCAGAATATCTGGGATATGAACGCTGCCATCTTGTGGTGATGACATCATTACAGTCAGTGAGATAAGAACGGCCTGAAATGACAGAAACATCTTACAAACATTTATTTAACGTCTACTTGGATTTGTTAGCTTGTTCCGTGTCCCATTAACTAACATGGAGGAGGAGGAGGTTTATGACCTGTACTGCAGCCAGACACCAGGGGGTGATAGAGATGATTTGGCTTCACTTTAGGAGCCTTCATGTCGTCCATCTTTATTCACAGTCCACAGTTATTTAACAGAAAAACGTTATTAATGAAGCTGAGGTCTTTTATCCTCCGCGTGTTGTTGTCTCTGACATCTGATTGGCTAACCTCTGGTTACCTAGCAACAGTCAGTGCGGCGTTGCGGCTCCAACATGGCGCCGGCCAACAGAAGGTAGGTGGGGGGGGGACTCACCGACCCGGTTCAGTCGGACCACCGGGCTCAGCAGCGCCTCCAGCAGGCGGCTCTGTCGCTCCAGCTGCCGCCGACACTCCTCCAGCTCCCGCTCCAACAGCCCCGCGACCCGCCCCGCGGCCGCCGCCAGCCGCTCGGTGAGGAGCAGCCGCAGCCGGTGGAGCAGGCCCCCCGACCCCCTGCAGCCGCCCCTGCGCTTCTGCAACAGCCCCAACACCTCCCCCACCCGCTGCAGCTGCTCCGACACACGCTCCGTCAGGGCCCGGGGCCCGGGGCCCGCCGGGGCTCCGCTGAGAGGCATCCCGGGGCCGAGCAGCGTTCACCGGCCAACAGGAAGGAAAACAACCCGGAGCTGTTCCGGGTCACCGGGGCCTCGCGGACCCCTGGTGGACAAGAGGACAACTGCACATCCGGCCGCCAGGTTCCTCCTGTAGTTTCATCAGTTGTAGTCGTTCCTGTACTTTGACCTCTGGGGTTAGGGTTAGGGTACAATGGACCTTATGACCACTTTCTGGGTAATTAGGGGGAAACAATTGAGATTTTGAGAATACGTTTATAATACTAACAAAACAATTCTTAATTTCACGAGTTTAAAGCAGAAAGTAAAAATATCAAAACCTTTTTCTTTATTCTTATATTATGACTCCCTTTAAATTACAACTTTACTCTTTTTCTTCTAAATGATCCTGATACTTCGTCACAGTAACTTCTGTGTAAATGTTGTTTTATTTTGGGGTAAAAACTTTATATTTCAATAAAAACAGGATTATATTTGTGTCAGTGTGAAATAAATTTAAATAAAAAACCAACAAAGAATAAAATTCACAGCTTTAATCAAAAAAGTTTAAAAAAACTAATAACACGGAAACCAAATAAAACACATGGACACAAACATTACAACCATTAAACTCTGTAACCACGGCAACAGGATTACCATTTCTTGTCCAGAAGCAGCTGAGGCTTGTGGGTAATGTAGTATCTGGAACCAGAGACAATCCTAGACTCAGTTTATGATTTTTTAAACATTTGAAGTCGTCCGTTTGTTTCATCGGCTTCACATTCATGTTACTCACGGTCGATGTCGTGGTTTCAGCGACAAATCAAACTGATTGTAAAATCCTGCTGTTGGTTTCGATCAGTTCTTAGACCAGATCTCCAGAAACACGTGGTTCTGTGTCGAGTCCAGACAGAAGAAGAACCAGGGCGGTTTCCTGCACTTTAATCTGAGGAGAGACCTCTGTCCTCTGAGAAGAACATCATAGGTTCCGTCACCACAGACACTGAACACGTCCCCA
Organism: Hippoglossus stenolepis; assembly: GCF_022539355.2. Lineage (NCBI taxonomy): Eukaryota > Metazoa > Chordata > Actinopteri > Pleuronectiformes > Pleuronectidae > Hippoglossus > Hippoglossus stenolepis. The sequence goes on from NC_061499.1 coordinate 2,782,017, forward strand.
TGTATCTGAGAACTGAAGGAAAATATTTCAAACACTGTGTTAGGGACAACAATCACTTCTGGTCCATGTGTGGTGACGTGTTCTGCCCCCGATGAAGACGTCCGTCCTGCTGTGGAAGTTCCAGTCAGTTGTCTGAAGGAGAAACCGTCTGTACGACATCACAGAGACACTGGAGCCTAAAGCTGCAAACACACATCCAACAACAGGAACTTTATCAGCAAATAGTTTGATAATCCGTCAATTCTCAGGATAAAAAGTGAAAAGCAAACAAAGTCACAGCTCCTGAGACGTTTGATTTACAGCCGGTTCGTCTCTGAGGTCCAACACATCACAGACTGGAATCAAAAGACGAATCTGATTCATCAATAAAGAAAATAATCGTAACAATCGCTCTCCTGGTTCCTGATATGGAGAAAAAATAATTGACATCCATTTACGGATTCAGGTTACAACCTTTACAGGTTGTTGTCTGTAAATGTTAGAATATATTTCTGCGTCTTCGTCTGTGATTATAAAAGTTACTGAACTCAACAGACATTCAAACCTTTGAGAAAGTTGAAAATAAAGTTTCAATATCAGTCGTTTGCAGTTCGAGTTGCATCAAATAATTATTTTCATGTTTATTTATCCACAGACTGTAATTAAAACTACGTGACAGCTCCCGAAGTGAGCCCCCTGGTGGCTGCCTGCAGTATATGTCATAAACCCCTTCTCCACGTTAACAGATGTGACATGGACCAAACAAAATAAAGTGTTTCTGATCAGTTTGGTCATTAATCAGTTATTTGATGTAGAGATGAACCGATCCCAGCGTCACAAATTGCTCAGATGCTGCAGAAAATACCAGATCGGGCATCAGCGAGTATCTATCGGTCTGATGCCACGTCTTCGAAATACTGTTTATTAAGCTCTCAGAGATAAAACTGCAATTCTCTTCTCCTGGAAATCTCTTGGTCATTGCTCCTTAACAGTAGATGTGCTGTTCTGTCACTTTAGTAACATTTTCCTGCTGTAAAGTCCCACAAGTAAAACAGTGACGTATGAAAGACTTCACTTTATTTAAAGCTAAGTGTTGTGTCTTCCTACATGTATTGATTTGTGTTGTTTTTCAGTTCTGTCAAACTACAGAATACATGAAGATGTTTTTCAAAGATGTTTGTTTTCAAAGAATTTAACCTGAGCCACATACAGTCACAGTAATCATCACTTCATAACATAAAGATGTTCATATACATTAATCAGGGTTCTTGCACCAATTGAAAGTCAAATTGAATGGGGGAGGGGGAGAGACAGCTGGTATAAATAAACCACAAAGAACGGGACGCCTGCCTGGACAATAGATTTATTCCCTGAGTAAGATTCACTCCTCGTGGCTTTTTGATTTAGAGTTTTTATTCTTTTGCTTCTTCTAATCAAGTTTAGTATAGTATATTAAAATTGTAACACTTCCTGACAGAGTTCAAAATATGAGAGCATTAGAAGACATGAGAGAGAGAGAGAGAGAGAGAGAGAGAGAGAGAGAGAGAGAGAGAGAGAGAGAGAGAGAGAGAGAGAGAGAGAGAGAGAGAGAGAGAGAGAGAGAGAGAGAGACAGAGACAGAGACAGAGAGAGAGAGAGACAGAGAGAGAGAGAGAGAGACAGAGACAGAGAGAGACAGAGAGAGAGAGAGAGACAGAGAGAGAGAGAGAGAGAGAGACAGAGAGAGAGAGAGAGAGAGAGAGAGAGAAGAGAGAGAGAGAGAGAGAGAGACAGAGACAGAGAGACAGAGACAGAGAGAGAGAGACAGAGAGAGAGAGAGAGAGAGAGAGAGAGAGAGAGACAGAGACAGAGAGACAGAGACAGAGAGAGAGACAGAGAGAAGAGAGAGACAGAGACAGAGAGAGAGACAGAGAGAGAGAGACAGAGAGAGAGACAGAGAGAGAGACAGAGAGAGAGACAGAGAGAGAGAGAGAGAGAGAGAGACAGAGAGAGAGACAGAGAGAGAGACAGAGAGAGAGAGACAGAGAGAGAGAGAGAGAGAGAGAGAGAGAGACAGAGAGAGAGAGAGAGAGAGAGAGAGAGAGAGAGAGAGAGAGAGAGAGAGAGAGAGAGAGAGAGAGAGAGAGAGAGAGAGAGAGAGAGAGAGAGACAGAGAGAGAGAGAGAGAGAACATTCTCTCAACTGAACCTTTAATCGTATAAAATGTTACTGAAAAGACGGAAGGAGTAAACTTTGAGATTAGAGACAAATTGTCAGGAACTAAAAGCAGCAAATGTTTGATGTTCGATAATCGCTGCTCAGTTTACTGTGAGTTCTAAAACGACACGTTTCGGTCGCTACCCAGATTGGAGATCTAGCCCTGACAGGGAGCAGAGTTATAAATGAAAAACCTGAGTGAAGTCTGGACTCTACAGCTGGAGGAATCCTGAGTAGAAGCTGTTCGTCCTCTGCTGCTCTGAGTCCTGGTCCGGCTCCAGTCCAGTCTCAGCGCCCCCTGCTGTGTGGACTTTGAGGTGTCCGTTGAGTGACCGTTTGGCCTGGAAACTCTTCCCACAGACCCTGCAGGTGTACGGCTTCTCTCCGGTGTGGATCAGCAGGTGTCTCTTCAGGTCCACGTCCTGCATGAAGCCTTTCCCACAGACCTGACACAGGAAGCGTCTCTCTTTGTTGTGGAAGCGGACGTGAGTGTCCAGAGTCTGTTTCTGGGTGAAGCCCTTCCCGCAGGTGCTGCAGGAGAACGCCCGCTCACCGGTGTGTATCTTCAGGTGCATCTTCAGGTTGCCGCTCTGATTGAAAGACTTCCTGCATAAGTGGCAGGCATACGGTTTTTCTCCAGTGTGAATCCTCATGTGCATCAGCAGCGCCGCGTGAGCCGTGAAGCACTTCCCGCAGATGTCGCAGGTGTTACTGACATCGCGGTGGGAGTTAAAGTGATCGGCGAGGCTGGCAGCGGACTCATACTGCTGACCACAGAGTCCGCAGCAGCAGTCTGGGTCCTGCAGGTGAGTCTCCACATGTTTCACTAAGAAGGACTTCCTGCCAAAGGTGTCACCGCAAACTTTGCAGATGTAGGAGGGAACAGAGCTGCGGAATCTCTTTGGTTTGTGGGCGGCATCTTTATGATGAGTCATCATGTGCCGTTGTAGGCCGTGGGGCTTCCTGAACTCCTGAGCGCAGACGCTGCAGCTGTGCACCACCTTGTCCTTGTGCTGCTGCATGTGTCGGTCTAAAGATGTCAAGTGACAGAAGGCTCGGCCACACTCTTGACACTGGAAAGGTTTCTCTGCTGCGTGGACGCGCAGGTGTGACGTCAAGTTTCCCTTTTGGCTGAACATCTTGCCACAGGCGTTGCAGCTGTACGGTTTCTCTCCGGTGTGGAGTCGCACATGCAGCTCCTGTGCCAGAATGGACTGAAAGCTCTTCCCACAGTAGGGGCAGGTTTTACATGTGTCTTGGTGTGTTTGCAGGTGAGATTTCAGCGCGCTGGCCGAGTCTAAACGCTCGCCACAGTAGCCGCAGCGGTGTTCTCTGTCTTTGGCGCAGACCTGCAAAACGTGTTTGAGCAGGAAGCCTTTCCCCAGCAGAGCTCGTCCACAAACCAGACAGTTGAACGACTGGGATGGAGTCGACCGTTTCCGCTTGTTTTTGACGCCAAGCGGCGGTCTGCCTCTTTTTTTTTTACTCTGGGATCTGAGAGTCTGATGCTGTTGGGCCCAGTCGCTGTCTGGATCGCTGTCGCTGTGGACGACTGAGCTGCTCGGAGACTCGGGGGGCTTGTAAGCGGGCGAGGAGGAGCGAGGGGATGGCGAGGACGGGCAGGAACCATCACTGTCAGTGAGTTCAGGCTGAGGCTGGTTCAGGTCTGCAGGGTCTGGAGGCTGAAGGTCCGTCTGCTCCAGGTTCACTGACGGCAGCAGCTCTGAGGAGACAGAAGATCAACACGGACATTTGTCCTTGTGTCTGCTCACGTCCCAGGTTTAATGAACTTGTAATTTATTTTCGTGCCACATTATCCGTTGTTAATATCATCCTCAGAAAACCTAACATCAGAGGAAGCAGAACATTTATTTTCAACACTTCACAGCTGACATCAAAGACACGTGTGTCCTGTGATCCCATGATTTCACTTTCTTCTCTAATATGCAAATAAACAGACCTCTGACGAAAATGTGTGTGTGTGTGTGTGTACGTGCGAGTGTGTGCGTGCGTGTACATGAGTGTGTGTCATGAGTGTGTGTGCGTGCGTGTACATGAGTGTGTGTGTGTGTGTGTGTGTACAGTGTGTGTGTGTGTGTGTGTGTGTGTACATGAGTGTGTGTGTGTGTGTGTGTGTGTACATGAGTGTGTGTGCGTGCGTGTACATGTGTGTGTGTGTGTGTGTGTACATGAGAGTGTGTGTGTGTGTGTGTGTGTGTGTGTACATGAGTGTGTGTGTGTGTGTATTTTACACACAGACCTGCAAACTCAGTTAAATCCTTCGATCTTCACGAACAACATGACGTAGGTGGTGATTTGCATACAGAGCAGGAAGTGAGGTCACATTTTAACGTGACGAACTAAAGTGAATCATCAGTGAAGTGTGAACCGGAGCTTTAGCTTCCCGGCTCCTCCAGGGACTGACCTGCTCTGTGCAGCCGGACTTCGGGCTTCATCACGGCATCGAGCAGCCTCCTCTGGCGGCAGACCTCCCGCTCGGACCGCTCCACTCTGTGTTCGTACTCCGCCACGGTTTCCTCAAACACCGCGACGATCTCCTCCGCCGCCGCCGCTAGCCGCTCGGTGAGCAGCGCTCTCAGCGCCGGGACTCGAGCCGTTTCTTCTCCTTTCTCCAGCTGCAGCAGGAAGTCTTCAGCGGCCGCGCTGATCCGCTCACGTACCGACACCCGCAGCAGCTGCACGGCGCACATTGTCCTCCTTTCTGCGCACATTGTCCTCCTTTCTGCGCACTTTGAGTCTCGGAGCGGACAAAGAGAGCCAGCGGCAGGTAAACAGAGACACCGAGTGCAGAGCCCACAGCGACCCCTGCTGGACTGGAGGACGACGAGGAAACGAAAGTACTAATACTGCACAGTAGAAATACTCTGTCAAGAGTACATGTTACACAAGTACTAAAGTATAAGCAACAAAATATACCTAACCAGTGGTGGAAGAAGAATTCAGATCATTTACTGAAGTTAAAGTACCAAGACAGTAAAGTAGAAATACTCCATCACTGTTTATAAGAATGGACGACACGTCGCCACTTCCTTCCATTGTGTGTCACCTGTCAATCATGACGTCTCAGTCCGTTTCTATATCCCACCCTCTGGAACGCTGTATCTCTGGATCCAAGAAAGTCCTCAAGTACCTGCTCACTACAAACTGAGCCTCTGTCCTCAGGTCACGCTCCTCTCTGCCTTTACTGCTGTTTATGTCTAATTACTTTCTTTTCTCTTTTGTCCCCACCGACACATGTAAAGCGTCCTCGGGTCTCTTGAAAGGCGTTTTATAGATTCAAGCTATTATCAAATAACAAACTAAAACCAAACTGATCAGAAACACATCAGTGAGATAAGAACGACCTGAAATGACAGAAACCATCTTTACAAACATTTATTTAACGTCTACTTTGATATTTGAGTTTGGTCCATGTCCCATCTGCTAACATGGAGGAGGCAGGGTTCATGGCCTATACTGCAGCCAGACACCAGGGCGTGATCAAGATAACTTGGCTTCACTTTTGGGAGCTGTCATTTCATCCATCTTTATTGACATTCTGTGATTTTAGTCGGTGTTTTTGAAACGCTGTTTCTTAGGAACGTAATATTCATCAGTTCATCTTCAGTCGAACCTTTAACTTCACCTGAAAGGTGGAAATAATGTAAACCTTTCATTTCCATCCACACTGACTGTGAAAATACATTTGCAGTGAAACTCTGTATATTCAACATTAATTAAAGCTCATAAAGTTCATGATTTAACATGTGACCAACAAACATGACACATGGAGCTTCTCTTCCCTCTTTATCACATTAAAGAAAGTCATGTCTCATCAACACGTTACTGACTTGACTTCTTCCCCGGGGTCCCTTTGCCTCATCGTCCACAGATCCAGATCCAGGGCCGCGGCCACAACGTGGATTATGATGGTGGATCGTGATCATAAAGGCGGATCCTGTATCGTGTTGGCATCTGATAGTGGTGGTGGACCACGATCGAGGTGGCAGCTGATGGTGGATCCTGATCGTGGTGGATCCTGACCGTGGACTATGATCACATCAAGACTGCTTGATATATAATACGTCTCCTCAGATACTCGACCATTACTGACAATAATCCATCAGTTCATTGACCTTCAGCTACAAAGTGTTTATTCTAATCAAAGCTATAAATACTCTGATCTCTCTGATGTTCTCTGTTCCACGGGACATCTGTTCACTTGTGTCCGTCCTGGGAGACGGATCCTCACATGTGTCTCTGAGGATCCATCCTGGGAGACGGATCCTCACATGTGTCTCTGAGGTTTCTACCTTCTTTACCTGTTAAAGGTTTTAGTAGTTTGACTCTTGTTGAGTTAAAGGCCCCATATTTTACACCTTTCTGGGACTTAACTTGAGGTATTGGTCCCCTAAGATGATATCAGTGGCATCATATGGGGGGGGGGGTACGAAACGCGACGTTTCAATAACATATTTCTTAGAATGGACCGAGTGAAAAAGACCGCAGAGTGACTGTTTTCATACTTTGAGGCCCCCTACGGGCCCCTTCAAGTCATTACGGATAGAAAAAACCCAGAAATGTATTTTACACAATATGGGCCCTTTAAGAACCGAGGATGATGCACCTTGATAAGATCTATGAGACAAGTTGGGATGAACATTGGCCATACACATAAAATTAGTATTTGATTGATTGATTGATCTCGCAGTAGAAATTAGATTTACAGAACCACAGGAACTAAACTGGAGATTCTGAAGAACCATGAAAACCATTGAGCTCCATGATCAGGATCACGTGGAGGTTTTCCAGTCACATGTTCAAAACTGCAGCCCTGACAACGACCAGCACCAGGATTCTGACACTAATTCTGTTCCCTGGTTCTTGCTGTGAAACAGACCAGGAACCAAAGTTTCTTCAGAAAATGTTAATTCAGAGTAAATTCAGCTGCTTCTGAGACTAATTTAGTGGAAGAAGACGTTTATAGATGAGTAAATGGTAAATGGTCTGTATTTATACACTCAAAGCACTTTACAGAACCGTTTCACATTCACATTGCATTTATGTGCAGAACCTTCTCAATTTGGGTTCAGTATCTTGCCCAAGAACACTTTGTGCAGAATGGGAACAATCCAACTGCCAACCTTCTGGTTAGGGGACGCCCACTCACCCCCTGCGCCAAGGCCGCTCCCAGTGACTGATGTGATGCTACTGGCGTTGCCTTCAGGCTCATCACAGCTGGATAAAGTCGTCATGAACTCCTTCCTGTCGTTTCAGGCTCTGAGTCACAGGTGAATCTTTGATGGCCCGTTCTCCGGTGTGAACCTTCATGTGCGTGTCGACAGAGCGCTTCTCCTGGTAGCTCTTACCGCAGACGCTGCAGCTGTAGGGTTTCTCCCCAGTATGTGTCAGCATGTGTCTCTTCAGGTCAATCTTCTGGACGAAGCCTTTGCTGCAGAGGTGACAGCTGAATGGTTTCTCCTTCTTGTGGAACCTCTCGTGCGTTTCCAGCGAGATCTTCTGGCGAAACCTCTTCCCACAGAGGCTGCAGATGAACGGCTTTTCACCCGTATGAATCCTCATGTGGGAGTCCAGGTTGCCGATCTGACGGAAGTTCTTTCCGCAGACCCTGCAGGTATATGGTTTCTCCCCGGTGTGGATCCTCTTGTGCACATCTAGATGTTGGCTCATAGTGAACTTCTTGCCGCAGACGTCGCAGGAATAAATCCGTGGCTTCCCGCCCGTGTGGCTCTTGATGTGTCTCTTCAAAACGGTGTTTTCAATGAAAGTCTTCCCACAGAACTCGCAAATGAAAGGCCTCTCACCGGCGTGCAACTTCATGTGTCGCTCCAGAGAACCTTTCCTGGGAAAGTCCTTACCGCAGTCTTTGCACTGGAAGGGTTTTTGGCCGGTGTGCGTCCTCATGTGGATCTCCATGTCCCTGAAGCTGATGCCGCAAATGTCGCAGATATTGCTGGTTTCTCGGTGGCTCTGGATGTGGATCTGCAGACACTCTGAAGACTCCGACTGCTCCCCACAGACCCCACAGCGACATTCAGGACTGTTTAAATGAGTCTCAGCATGCTGCACAAAGTTACCTTTATTTTGAAAGGCGTTCCCACAGACATTGCAACAGTGGGAGGGAGTCAGACTGGGTTTCCTGCGTCTGCTCCTAATGGCAGACGGCTCATCGGACTTATGACTCCGGATGTGACGCCTCAACTCAGTGCTCTTATCAAATGCTTTCCTGCAAATATTGCAGCTGAATGGCATCTGTCCATCATGGGCCTTCATGTGTCGCTCTAGAGAGGCGGCATGGCTGAACTCTTTACGGCACACGGTGCACCTGAATGGCTTCTCTGCCGTGTGGATCCTCATGTGCGTCACCATGTTGCCCTTCTGGTTGAAGCCTTTTCCACAGATGTGGCAGCTGAACGGTTTCTCTCCTGTGTGCAGCCTCAGGTGTGTCTCCTGAGCTCTGATCGATGGGAACTTCTTTCCGCAGACGTCGCAGGTCCGGCTGCTATCGCGGTGAGTTTGAAGGTGAAGCTTTAGACCGTGACTGGACTCCAAAAGCTCTCCGCAGAGACCGCAGAGACATTCAGACTCCTTCAAGTGTTTCTCCACGTGTTTCATCAAAAAGCCTTTCCTATCGAAGGACTTCCCACACACTCTGCAGCAGTGACATATCGTCTCTTCATCATCTTCCTCCTCTTCACCAGCCAGGTCCTCTTGTGAGACCGGTGGGTGTTCAGGTCCGGAGACGGTCTCAGGTCTTGACGATGTGCTGGGCAGAGGCTCCTTCACTCCTTGTTTTTCATCAGAGAGACTCTGGACACCGAGCGACAGACACAACTCTGCAGAGAAAACACTGAAATCAGTTCAGTCTCATCTGAGAAGGTGTAAATCCTCACTGATCATCTTTATATACAGTCACTGATCATCTTTATATACAGTCACTGATCATCTTTATATACAGTCACTGATCATCTTTATATACAGTCACTGATCATCTTTATATACAGTCACTGATCATCTTTATATACAGTCACTGATCATCGTCTTTATATACAGTCACTGATCATCTTTATATACAGTCACTGATCATCTTTATATACAGTCACTGATGGTCTTTATATACAGTCACTGATCATCTTTATATACAGTCACTGATCATCTTTATATACAGTCACTGATCATCTTTATATACAGTCACTGATCATCTTTATATACAGTCACTGATGGTCTTTATATATTATAAATGGACACTTCGTGTCCTGTGTCTGTCTCCGGACTCGAACCTGTCCATTCTGCTGCGGGTCCGGGCTCCGGACTGACCCCGGGTCCCTGTGGGTCTCTGCCGGTCCTGGAGGCTCTGAACGCGGTGCAGATCTCCTCCACGGCCGCACTGATCCGCTCCGTCACCAGCTGCTTCAGCCGCTCCGGGTCGGCGGGTCCTCGCTCCCTCAGCAGCCGGAGGATGTGATCCACGGCCGCCGCCAGCTGCTGCTCGATCACGGTCCTCAGGCTCCGGATCTCGGAGCTTTTCGACCGTTTCTTTGACATTTTGTCGGAACAAAGACGCGAATGTAAACAATACGAAGACGCTTCCGGGATCCCCAACCTCGCGTCTGTGCGTGATGACGTTAAGGCTGCGCACAAGCTACGTCATCTCATGACGCAGCAGTGAGGCGGTGAACTGAAGCAGATTATTGATCCATTTCATCATCACGTTAAAACCAACACGGCTATTCGTGCTCGTTCTGTAAGAACCTCCAATTGAAAAAGATAAGAACAACAAAGTAGATTCGGTTCAGATCGACAGCTGAGTCATTAATAGTGGAAACAGTTGAAGGGTTTAAATACTTCATCCAGTCTGGGAATGAAGTACAGAACTTTATTACAAGTACAAATTCATTAAAGCTCCAAAACACCTCAAATCAGAAGAACCCCCCCAAAAAACACCCAATACTACAAGTGGAATAAAATACTGTCGGTGGGAAAAAATCCATCCTTTACGAGGGAAACAGCGCCCCCTGCTGGGGTAGATCAGGAGATTTGACTGGAAGCGTCGCAGCTGCAGCTAAGTGAACGTTGAGGTTTGTTCAGCAGTTGTTTTAAAGGTCATTGGTGATGTTTGCTTTAACACAGTGCCCCCTGTGGCTTCTCTGTAGAACTACAGCTACAGAGTCACGATCACCTGATGTGACCGTTTCAGTCAAATTGAGAGATCCAGAAAAATCCAAGTAGAAACAATTTTTATTAGAAATCTGAATTTGTTTACTGAAAGTAGAACAAAGACGACAACTTGTGTTTCAGCACAGACCTGAACATTTAACTAAAAAGTAGAAAAAAAAGGAAACAAAGGTTTGAAGAGTAAACGTTACCCCTCGGCTATCAGACGTTACCATAGCAACATGAACAAACAATCTGTCACTCTAATCCCGAGGAAGTGAGATCATGTTTATATTGTTGAAGTTTCTGCTTCGTCTTTCACTTATTTTTCTTTACAGACGTCTTTCTCCTGAAAAACAGAATCGTTCATATATTTAAACGTCAGTTTGATGGAAACTGTTGCAGCTGAGTAGAAAAACACAATTCACTGTTTAATATCTGAAACCTGAGGAGTTCACAGGAAAAACATGAGCGAACAAAGAAATGAATAAAAAGCACCTGGTTTGATCCGTCCTGCCTCTCCTTCCTCCTCTTCTGCTCCATCTCCACCATGCTGGAGAAGTCGTTCTCGGCTCTGACGATCAGCTGTTCAGGACTCTCCTCTCCCTCCTCCTGACCTCCTTCCTCCTCTTTGCTCTGCTCCGATCGACTCCTCTCTTTCAGACGAATCTCTCTCTGTCGAGACTCCAGGATCTTCTCTCGCTTTGTCTCGCGCTCAAACATCTGGAAATAAAGAAACACAGTTACGTCTGAGATGTTTCAGCTTGATTCTTCTTCACGGTGGAACATCTGGGAAGCTCTGCTTGTCCTGCTACATCTGTCATTTACAGTAAACTGTCCTGAGCTTCACTCCTTGTAGTAAGTGAAGCCGTATATAACAGTTTCATCACTTTCTCTCAAAGAGATCACTGACTCAGCTGACGCTCACTCCCCTTTAGTTTTTAATCTATAACACACAGACGACCTCTGCCCGAGGATCTCCACGTACGTGACGGCTCGTAAAATACTAAAAGGTCTGACAGGTAGCTGGGAGAAAAGCCGTGGAGAGCTTTAACATTACAATCTGTAAAATCTTTCTAAAAATTCTAAAACATCAGGGAACCAGTGTAAAGACGCTAGAACAGCAGTGATGTGCTCATGTTTTGTGGTTCTGGTAAAGTTCTGTACAGTCTGGAGTCCATCAATAGATTTTGGGGTTAGGGAAGTAAAGAGGCTGTTGAGTCAAGGTGTGATAAAATAAAAGTATGTAAAACTGTCTCCATGTCTTTAAAGTTAAAATTGATTGACTTTTAGAAAACTGACTTTTAGCTTTGCTGTGCTGCTCAAAAGTAAAATTGCTGTCAAACAGGACACAAGGTTCTTTGCAGCAGGTTTGATTTGATCCAATATCTGACCAGCAGGTGGCAGTATTTGTTTGGTCATGTGCTACGGTCCAATTAAAACAATCTCAGTTTTGTCTGCCTTCAGCTGCAGAAAGTTTCTGGACATCCAGCGCTTAATCTCAGAAAGACAGTTGTTTAAAGAACTCACCAGGGTCTGTGGGTTCAACAGGCAGGAACAACTGTGTGTCATCAGTATGAAAATGTAATGAAACAAATGCTTGTTTATGATGTGACCCAGGGGGAGCATGTATAAGGAAAATAAAATTGGACCCAAAAGCGACCCCTGGGGCACACCACTAAAGCGCGTCATGTAAACAAAGGAGCACACCGTGACACCACAGGCCAAACCCTCAGTGTTCCCTCTCCACACGACAACACTGACATTGAGTTTCTGAACATCTTCGCCCTGGACGCAGTTTTCTAAAAGCTAAGATTAGGGAATTAAACATGTATCTGCAGGTGTTTCAGTGTTTCTCACAGCAGCCAGCAGATTCTTCTCGTTCTTCTGGAGCGTCGACAGTCCAGAGCAGATTTCCAGCAGCGTGGCCTCGCCCTGCTGAGAACCACACGCCACCAAACGCCCGTTGTCCTGAACGCAAAGGCTGTTCAGAGCCGTGTCACACACCTGAGGATGACCACGGACAACAAGAGCGACAACAAACAACAACATTAACGACACACAACAATGACATTTATATTTTTATGGGGGAGAGAAAAGCACCTTGAGACTGAGTGTGGGGTCGTTCTGTTTGAATATGATGTCCCAGACGTCCAAGACACCGTCGTTCTTCACTGTGAAGAAGACAGAGGGTCTGACTGGACTCCAGCAGGCGTCTGTCAGGAACGACATCTGATATCTGAGGAAACAACACTGGATTTTAAAATCTGGTCTAAGTTTGACCCAAACTGAGCAGGATGTAGAGAGGAGGGTCTGTGTCCTACTTGGTCCACATGATGGATGATTCCTTGATGTCCTCAGACCAGATTCGGGCCGTCCAGTCCCCCACGGTGAGGAAGTTTTTGGGAAAGAAGGGATTCCTCTGCAGGGCGTAGATGGGTCCGTGGTGACCATCGTACGTACAAACTATTTTCTCGGCCGGTGTCTTTGCCTTCCTGTTACAGGAGACGACGACACCCTGCTCCGTCCCCACCATGAACTTAGTCGGCTGCAGAGACATCGAGGACAGAGTAATAAAAACAAAGGGTCTGAGATTAAACTGCTGGAAGTAGTTTTAATCTGTTGAACTACTGATTCCTTTAATGCAACGTTCCATCAGTTATTTTCTGAATCTCCTTTTTTTAAAGATCTCTGTTTCTTTAGTTATAATGCTTTCCCTTTTTTCAAATCTTCTCTGTGTTGGTAGGCAAAGTTTTCTTTTGAGCTTTATACATAATTTGCAAAATACTGTAATCTACTAGCTTGATGGATCGACTTCTACTGATGATTCTTATTATCTAATGAATCCTTTACTTTGTTTTAGATATTTTCAACTTTTTGTAAATTTATGTGAGCTCATCTATCATTTACTCTACAAATGTCAATAACTCCAATATTTATTGATGCTTCAATGTTTTTCTCTCGGTTACTAAATATCATGAAGTTGTTTTTTTCAAGATTCAGCGATAATTTATTTATATCAAACCATTTTTTCCACCTGTGTTCAATTTTTCCTGGAGTAAAATAAAGGAGACAGAATAAACTTGAGCAGTTTGGAAACATAAACCTGACTAAAGAAAAATACTACCAACATTATCCATTATTGTGTTTCCGTCTGCATTATCTTCCATTATTTTTGGAATATTTATTGCAAGACTAGGACCTACATTTACAAAACATATTAACATATTATTGAATTTGTTTACCATTTTATTTACGTCATAAATGTCTGAATTGTCTTTCATTATATTGCATTAATAAGTCATTCCTCTGCTTCTGCTAATGAATCATATGATGACAGCTGGTTTAGATTTCTCTGCCCTCCTTTGGGTTAACCCTCTGGTGGACAGGAGGGCAGAGAGTGTGACTAATAGATATTGCATCACTTTGAATCTTTATGTTCTTACTGGGCAGAAATCCCATCACTGAGATCTACAACCATCATATTAACAAAGGGCGGCTGGAGCTAATCCCAGTGTACAGGGGTTCATCCTGGGCAGCCCCTAACCCTAACCCAACAACTAAACTAACTACACAAACTAAAAACAACAGTTCACTCTCATGTTCTCTCCTAACCCTATTCTCTATGTCCGTGGACTGTGGGACAAACTCCACACAGAAGGACTCTGGCCGAACCAGGATTTGAACCAAGAACCTTCTTCCTGTGAGGCAACAGTGCTCAAGGACACAGTACATGAGGCCCTTGTCGCATCTTGAGCTCCATGCTGGGTAGAATAACAGAAACTCACCATGGTGGATTCAAACTCCAGTGAGATGGCTCCTAAAGCCCGATTTAGGTTCCCCTCCCTGCCCAGGTCCAGAACCAGATGCTCTGTGGGCTCGCTCAACTTGCGAACATCCCACCATAGAACCTGACGGAGAGAAGAGACTTGTCGTAGAAGTTTTTTTTAAGATTAGTTCCCTGATCCTATTTTGGCCTCTTCAGCCTGATATGTTAATTCCAACAGTCATGAGTCCACCTGTCCATCCGTGGAGGCAGAGAATGCGTCAGTTCCTGTCTTGGACTGCAGCCAGACGATTTTATAAACCGGGTCCCTGTGACTCTGCTCCACAGAGGAAATCTCCACAGGCTGGCTGCCTCTCCGGGTGTCCCAGTACGCTGAAACAAACACAGTCACATCTTTATAAACCTTGTCACAGACAGAAAATCCCCGTCTGTCAGTCCCTGAACGTACCGATCTGTCCATTGAAGCTGCCTCCTACCAGAATGTGTGAATCTTTAGGATTATAATTCAGACAGATAAGTGGAGATGTCGGCTTGAGTGTCATCTCTGGTCTGTTCGGGTTCTCTGAAACATACAACATCCGTCTGTGAACAGACTGGAATCTGTGGTCCTTTTAAATTCAGCTGCTTTCTGACCTACCAATGTCCCAGATGTAGGAGTCCAGGCTCATGTCTTTGGACGTTTTCTGGAACTCGAGGCAGGAGTAGGCGGCCGCCAGCTTCCTGCCGCTGTCGGGATGCCATGACAGACCAGTGATGGTACGTTTCACCTCATTAGGATCTCTGTAGGCACAAAGGAGAGGAAATGCAATGAGCCAAAGAACCTCAGCGATCAATCGGTCACCTTCTGTCCATCAATTTGTTGACAGTTGCACCTAAAGACATAGATGGTCTTGGCGGAAGGCGGCTCCTGACTTCCCTCCACTTCCTCCTCATCCTCCAGGTACTCCTGGTAGATGTCCACAGCATTGTTCTGTCTGATGCAGTGCTCCATTACCTGGAAAAAACCATAACATCACATGGTGACACCTGAGGTGGACTGGGTGGATGTGGACTGAAGTGAACAGGGTGGATGTGGATCTTACACTGGCCAGCTGCAGGACGCTGTTGATGTAGCTCTCGTCTTTTTCCACCTTCTTCCTGAAACGGATGGTTTGTTCCATCTCCTCAGGGTTGACGTCTTTGGGCCACCCCCCCTCCACATGGTTGATCCCACAGCTGTTGGACTGGAAGCACTCCGTGTTCACCTGTAGAATTTTACTATTTAATACAAACGTAATCTGTCACCTGTCATTTCAAGGACATACATTTCTTTCTCCAGTGGTATTGACCAGCCATGTCCCGTCACTACTGGTGCTCCCCAGGGCTCTGTCCTGGGGCCCCTTCTGTTTATCATCTACTTACTTCCTCAACATTAATTTCCATTGTTATGTGGATGACACCAGCTACACAGGTAAACAGACACACAGGTAAACAGACAGACAGACAGACACGGGTAACTGACATGCCGTTAAACTCCACACGGTTGATGGCGTGTGAGCAGGTGGGTCTCACCTGGTGCTCGGACATGTCGTGGTCCACCCCCTGCGCCTGTTCTCTGGGGGTTTTCGGGATGAACTCCAGACCCAGACTCGGCTCTGGGAGCACGTCCACCAGCAGCTCAGCAGGCCGGTCCGAGAACAGACACTGGCGGCCGAGCTCCCCGCGGAGCTTCGTGTAGACGTGGACGATGTCCATGGAACCGCCGCTAGCGTTCTACCGTTACCCTGTTCTACCGTTACCCTGTTCTACCGTTACCCTGTTCTACCGTTACCCTGTTCTACCGTTACCCTGTTCTACCGTTACACTGTTCTACCGTTACCCTGTTCTACCGTTACCCTGTTCTACCGTTACCCTGTTCTACCGTTACACTGTTCTACCGTTACCCTGTTCTACCGTTACCCTGTTCTACCGTTACACTGTTCTACCGTTACCCTGTTCTACCGTTACACTGTTCTACCGTTACACTGTTCTACCGTTACACTGTTCTACCGTTACCCTGTTCCACTGTTACACTGTTCTACCGTTACCCTGTTCTACCGTTACACTGTTCTACCGTTACACTGTTCTACCGTTACCCTGTTCTACCGTTACACTGTTCTACTGATACCCTGTTCTACCGTTACACTGTTCTACCGTTACCCGTGGGAATGCAATACGAGCTGGCTCAAATCGTGGCAGCGGTATCACGTAGAGGCACTTCCGGTGTCAACAGAAACTGCCACTGATGTGTAAAGGCAGCTGCTTTTGTTTCCCTTGATGCCACACTGATTACAGGCAGCTGCCTGTGATGCCACACTGTCCACACCTATTAGATCCATATGATCTTGGTGTCTATGTATAGGTAAGAACTCAAAGACTGTATTGAGTAAACCAAAGGAGAAATGTACATTTCATCCTTAAATAACTTTAATAACTAAACTTAGCCTTAAATTCTACATAAGATGGTGAATAACTCCATGATAGCAAGGATGCACAGAGATGCCACGGCTAATGTAGCAATTTATTGACCACAACTGTACCAATGTAGATGAAAATACCTCAAAGGAACAAAGTTTTAGTAACGTAGGACCAGACACACTCTCCATTTATATTTGTTCTCTCTAGGCTGAATAAATGTATTCAGTGTTTTTGTGTTACAAGACAGCAAAGAGAGACTCACAAAATGTTACTTTCCAATTTCATATAAACCATTTACAGTTTTATTTACTATCATAACTTGACTTTTGCCCAAATGTTTTCCTTATGACAGGATCATAGGCATTCTCCAAGGACTTAGTTAAATACACTAACATCCATAAGAACATTTAAAATAGACTTATTGTTGCTCCTTCAACTGCAAAATATTTCATATGAGTTATGAGCGTCCATGGAGTTAAAGCCTCAGTGCATATATTAGACAAATGACACATGAAGCTGTATATGTTGTTGCTTTTGTGTAAATAATCGCCTTGTAATTTTTTGTGTTTGAGTAATTTGTGAAAATACAGATCATAATAACTACATTAAAGCATTAAATGATGTCTATTGTAATGACATATTGTGTCAGTGATGGTAAATGTTAATAATGGAACCTTAAACAGGGCAACAGAGCTGCAATACCAGACACAAACAGCAGGTTTTACATATGTCAAAGATAGCAAAGGTATTGTAGTAAGGACTGGGTTAAAGTGACTTTAATAATGAAATATCTTTGAAGATCACAAGGCACAAACATTAATTAGCTAATGAAACATTAATAACAGCTTCTCACCATCATCATTTCAGACAGAGGAGGAAGGTCACAGCAAATTTGAATCTTTTTATGTAACTCATTGAAAAGAAACACGGTTCCAGTTTCAGTCATTAAGTATCATGTCTCATTGACATCACTGTAAAGTCCTTCCACATTCGTGTGAACCAGACGGTTTTACATTGTTTTAACAACAGCTCTCTATCAACATCTAAAAATGATGCCTGGATAAAGGTCATCACACAGAAAGACACAACATCCCTGTTGGCATCAGAACCTGGTCACATCACCTCGGCAGTGTTGGCAGGATTTCCCCCGAGACGGGACCGTGGATCGGAAAGTACAACTGACTTAGTAGTTGTAATATAAAACACTACAGGCTAACACACCTTGAAATTGAGACCTAAAGCGCGAACTAAGAGAAGACATTTTCTTTTGCAGATAAATGAAAATAACAATACATTAAAAATATATAATTGCATCTGCAAAAAGAAGATATTGAATCAGATGATATGCACATATGCTACATAAACATATGAATGGAATAAGATGGTATGCAGTGTCTTCACCTGTTGCACATTGTTACAGTGCAAAGTAATAATGATGTCCTCAAAAGTTTTTTGACAGCAGAGCATGTAATATAGCCTACACATATCCAACAGTAATATCCCTTGATTTTTAAATGCAGTTAAAAAAACACAATTACTAATTAATATGAGGACAGAATACTTCAGAGAAATAACCTTGTTCTCCTTGACCTTTAGTGAAACCTAGAGTGGGAAGCCCAAGCGCTCATCTACATTATGTGCTGATTAGTCAACTTCTTTTTCCATGGAGACTGGATTTCTTTGGCTTTGAAAACAATATTATTATGTCATTTGTTCTGTGTGGCTGTTATGAGTCTGAAGTGTGGCACAGGCACATCTTATAAATGATTAGTAGACAAAAATAAAAGAATAAACTTGACATGGACCCATAACATTCTTAATAAATCTTATTAAAGTTTAACTAAACCCCTAAAACATTTGTTTCTGATGAAACCAATAAATGTGGATATTACTAGAGAAAATATGACACCATAACTGCGTCAGAACCCTCCAAGACCGGAACAATAACAAGTAAGTCAAGGTTCACAAACTGGTCCAATCTCCCTGAATGAGACAGGGAAGTGCCTCTACGAGCTGCCGCTGCCACGAGTTGAGCTATCTGTCTCTCCGGGAATGGCAGCTCTGTAACTTAGCAACGGTGTTTACCGTATCCCAGCAACAGTCGACTTGTTCAAACATAACTTTATTAACCAATGATGCAGGAAAAGTGACATTAACGGTATGATTATATTATATATTTTAATTCAATAATATGTAGACATTGTTATAATATAATATATAAAATTCCTTCTTTAGGGTTAGGGTCCTTTTTTATTTTCTTGTTTTTATGATGTCCCCCTACTTTGCTGTCTTAGTAGTTTTACTAGTAATGGAGTATTTCTACTTTACTGTCTTGGTACTTTAACTTCAGTAAATGATCTGAATTCTTCTTCCACCACTGGTTAGGTATATTGTGTTGCTTATACTTTAGTACTTGTGTAACATGTACTCTTGACAGAGTATTTCTACTGTGCAGTATTAGTACTTTCGTTTCCTCGTCGTCCTCCAGTCCAGCAGGGGTCGCTGTGGGCTCTGCACTCGGTGTCTCTGTTTACCTGCCGCTGGCTCTCTTTGTCCGCTCCGAGACTCAAAGTGCGCAGAAAGGAGGACAATGTGCGCAGAAAGGAGGACAATGTGCGCCGTGCAGCTGCTGCGGGTGTCGGTACGTGAGCGGATCAGCGCGGCCGCTGAAGACTTCCTGCTGCAGCTGGAGAAAGGAGAAGAAACGGCTCGAGTCCCGGCGCTGAGAGCGCTGCTCACCGAGCGGCTAGCGGCGGCGGCGGAGGAGATCGTCGCGGTGTTTGAGGAAACCGTGGCGGAGTACGAACACAGAGTGGAGCGGTCCGAGCGGGAGGTCTGCCGCCAGAGGAGGCTGCTCGATGCCGTGATGAAGCCCGAAGTCCGGCTGCACAGAGCAGGTCAGTCCCTGGAGGAGCCGGGAAGCTAGCTGAGCTAGTGGAGCTAACTGCTGCTCTGTGGTGGCTAAGCTAGTGGAGCTACCTGCTGCTCTGTGGTGGCTAAGCTAGTGGAGCTACCTGCTGCTCTGTGGTGGCTAAGCTAGTGGAGCTACCTGCTGCTCTGTGCTAGCTGAGCTAGTGGAGCTAACTCTGCCTGGCGCTATGAGCTAGTAGCTAACGCTGCTCTGTGCTAGCTGAGCTAGTGGAGCTAACTGCTGCTCTGTGCTAGCTGAGCTAGTGGAGCTAACTGCTGCTCTGTGCTAGCTGAGCTAGTGGAGCTAACTGCTGCTCTGTGCTAGGTAAGCTAGTGAAGCTAAGATGCTCTGTGCTAGCTAAGCTATTGGAGCTTGCTTTTCTTCGACAGACACAAGAAACATTTGTGGGTTGTGGCTCTAAAATATATGTAACGTGAGCAGAGCTGCACGTCACCACCTGCATCAAGAAGTTCATCAGAATTTTCCTAAATCTTTAAAAGCATTAATACAAAGTGTAAAAGACACAAATATAAACAGGCAGGTCCAATTAAAAATCCTTATTACATTTCAGAGAATACAAAATAAAAAGTATCATGAGATAAAATAGGAGAATGAAAGTTACAGGGACAATGAATGAATATAAAGCCTCAGATGTGACTTAATGAAAGGCAGCGACAAACAGAAATAGACGCGATTTAAAAGAAGTCAGTCGTAGCAGACATGACATATTTTCGATTTATTCATGTGAGAAAATAAACTTGATTCATGCATGGTCCACTGACTGATGTTGATGTGAAATGTTTTCGTTTTGCAACAACTTTGACATAATTGTCTGCGTGAAACAACCGAGAGTTGTGTTTTCTGTTTTCATTTAGCACTTGTGCTCACTGTCGTATTCGACAGATAAACATTGAAACTGCTGAAAGATGATTTTCTCTGTATATTCTGCTATGAACTGCGCAGGAATGTGAAAAAAGTCGGCGAGACCGTGAATCTCTAGAAGAGCAGCGCGGCTGAACTGCAGCCGCCGTGACCGTTCTAATCTGTCAACATAAGCAAGCTGTTCCGCAGCCAGTGTTCCCCAGGTTTAAATAAGAACCGTATATTCCTGTGGGTGCAACGCTTTGCTTTCACTCCATGCAGGCGAACCTTCAGTGCCAATACAAGTACATGTAAGTACGTCATAAGTACACCATACCATAAAATGAAGGCTACTTATCCATTGTCAAAGAAAACACCTACATGCATGAGAGCAAACAAGAAAACACTCAACAGATGAACTACAATTTAATCAGCATGAAATAATGAACATAAATGACATTGTAATTCTGGCATTTCAAACCCAGGATTAACCTGCACACTACTGTAGCCTCACAAACTACTTATCATACTATCAAACTACTGAAGCCTGGAGCCACGGGCTCAGATAGAGCTACGCTCTTTTTAAAAAAAAGTATCGATAAAGTATCAGAATCGAAACAAAAACGTTGGTATTGTGACAATGTTTTAGACCAAAAAACACCAAACCTCTCTCCTCTCCCTGCAGACATCCTGCAGCTGGTGGTGAGTAAAGCAGAGGTTCCCCCTGAGCAGCAGCAGTGGAGCCCCCTTGTGGACAAGGAGGACCCAGAGCCCCCCCACATTAAAGAGGAACAGGAGGAACGGTGGCCCAAGCAGGAGGGAGAGCAGCTGGAGGAGGCTGATATCAAGTTCTCATTGACTCCTGTCACTGTGAAGCGTGAAGAAGATGAAGAGACACCTCAGGCGTCACAGCTTCATCAGAGTCAGACTGAGGAGAACAGAGCGAACTGTGGAGGACCAGAACCAGCCAGGAACTCAGGTCCTGATGGACATTTACAACCAGGTCCTGAGACTGAAGACTCCTCTGAGACTGCAGACAGTGATGATAATTGGATGGAGACCAGGGAACCTCAGCCTGTAAGTGATACGCGATGCAAAACAGACCAGAAAGCATTTAACTGCTCTGAGTGTAGTAAAACATTTAGTAGAAAGGACTATCTGAAGACACATTTGACAGTTCATACTGGAGAGAAACCGTTTAGTTGCTCTGAGTGTGGTAAAAGATTTACCCGAAAGGAACATCTGAAGACTCATGTGAAAATTCATACAGGAGAGAAACCCTTTTGTTGCTCTGAGTGTGGTAAAAGATTTAGGATAAAGGGAGAAATGCTGACACATATGTCAGTGCATACAGGTGAGAAACCATTTAGTTGCTCTGAGTGTGGTAAAATATTTAGGCTAAAGCGCCAACTGCAAAAACATGGGACAATTCATACAGGAGTGAAACCATTTAGTTGCTCTGAGTGTGGTAAGAGATTTGGTCAAAAGGAATATCTGAGGTCACACATGAGGATCCATACAGGAGAGAAACCTTTCATCTGCTCTGAGTGTGGTAAAAGATATCATCATCAGGCTGGTCTGCAGGCACACATGAGGAATCACACAGGAGAGAAACCATTCATCTGCTCTGAGTGTGGTAAAAGATTTAACCATAAGACCCGTCTGCAGATACATGAAAGGATTCATACACGAGATCAACCATTTACTTGCTCTGAGTGTGGTCAAAGATTTAGTTACCAGGCCAATCTGGTGGCACATCTAAGAAGTCATACAGGAGAGAAACCATTTAGTTGCTCTGAGTGTGGTCAAAGTTTTAGCCGAAAGGATAGTCTGCAGATACACGCAAGACTTCATACAGGAGAGAAACCATTCAGTTGCAGCATTTGCAACAAAAGATTTAGTTGGATTTATCAGCAAAAGAACCATCAGTGTATTGGTGAGACTTCACAGCTTCATCAGAATCAGAGTGAGGGGAACAGAGAGGACTGTGGAGGACCAGAACCAGCCAGGAACTCAGGTCCTGATTGGTCTTACTGTGTACAAGACTGACGGATCTTCTGAAGCTGAGACTGAAGACAGCGAAGTTGGTTAGAAGTAGACAATGGAACCTCAGTCTGGTTTAAACACAGACACCTACAAACCTCCTGTAAGTGTTAAGAGATTCTTTGTTCTCCAAAGTGTATTAAGTGTAAAACAATGCGGTGCCCCGTATGGGGCTTGATACTGTTGATAATTGTTTACGATTGTGCAATATTCACCTTCTGGGACATTGTCTCGATTTTTCCACATCTTGTCAAATTAGCTTCTTACAGACATTTACTAGCATGATAGCGATTTCACGACAATCTTAACTTTGTCTATCCTTAGGTTTTAATTTGATCCAGAGCATTGTGTAAAGAGAGAATTTGGCCGTAGAGTTGAAAATCTGAACTGTGTTTTTTTAATTTCTTCATATCTCTTGTGAAAATACATCTTAACTGATGTTGATGAATTGTTTTGATGCTTGGAATTGGCTTAAGTCTTTTGATCTTAAACAAAATGGAATACATGTATTAATTTGTAGATAAATTAAATTTTGTAAAAAACACTTTGTTAATTCCAGCCTTGTTACTCTACTTGCACCAAATGTCAGAGCGACTGAGAAGTTGGGACTGAAAAACGTTCTATTATATCAAGCTTCATCGGATGTGGGCAAATGAAAAATGAGCTTAATAACAATGTCCTCGTTGCTACTTGCCATAACAGCTGCAGCGACTTCAGCAGCTGTAAACTTTGCTGTTCTTTTAGACATTCTCTCAGGCTCCGCCCAGTGTCTACCCCGTGAAAACAACGACAGGTTCTGCCCAGTTGAGTCTAAAAGAATGGTCCTTTATGCGAATGTCTGTGTTCAGTTATTCAACAGGAAATTCATGAGAAACCCAACCACACTGTGAGGCCGTAACCTCATTAGTCTCAGGACATTCCGGCCCTGTTACCATGTGTCTCAGATGATCCGATCACCAGTGGACACATCAGAGTTGGTCAGCACACACCTGGGCCCTGTTCTACGTGGCAAGATCAACATAGCCAGGATATGTTTTCGTTATCTGGCTTCACTGAACCTAACATCGTCCTGATAAACTCCACATGGAAGCTGGTTTTCAACTGTCTCAGTTAACCCTGGCTATTTCTTATCCAGCTACGATGAATTTATGTGAGTCTGAAGTATTACATTTATAGGCAGCGCTAAAGCTAGCGAGTGCTGCTGGTTAGATTTTTTGCGACGCTAATGTAACCGTGGCTCTTCTGGTAGTTAGCCGTGTTTAACCGTCCTGCCCGCTAAGGTGAATCAGAACCTTCTTGTGTGGTCGTGAGGTGAATGTAAAGGAAAAGTGGGCGAGACACAATAGTCATGTGATAGAAAACTAGTTTTATGTTCAAGTCAATGAAGCTTTAATGGCAAACATGACCATAACAACCAACAGACTAAAGTAATAATAGTAACAACAACAACACTAAAAGTGCTTTGAGTTGTCAAGACTTGAAAAACACTATATAAATACAGACTATTTACCATTTTATCATTTAACAACAATGGTAATAATGATAATTATGTTTGTACATTTATCTAATGGCAGGAAGTGTCACAATTTTACTCTCACTCAATGTTATTTTTCTGTAATCTTAAACTTAATAGGTTTAAATAAATCCTCTTCTCTATCCAAGAATTATTTTGACATTTTTTGGGTCTCACCAATCAGTTATTGAGTTTAACAAAGTCTTAAAGGATTAAATTTGACTTTAAAAAGGGGGGGAAACACTGGTACTTTACTTGTAATGAAGTATAATAACTTTAAAATTCTGTGTACTTTTACTTGTAATGGAGTATTTTTACTTAAATGTCTTGTTAACGTGTAGTTGTGCTCAGTGTACTTACACAAATAGACGATTAAAAACTGATGTCGTGCAACGGGAAGGAAAATGTGCCCGAGTGGACAAGAAAGCTTTAACTACTAATTAAGACCAGAGCACGTTAGTGCAGAGTGATGCAGATATGGATCGTTAACATACAGGTTACTTTTATACATGAGGTAGGTGAATCATATGGTGATCATATATATATATATATATATATATATATATATATATTTCAATTTTCTGTCTCCATAAATCAACACAATTCAGTGTCTTTTCCTGCTGTGGTTAATCATGAGTGGCTGCACTCAAATCACTGTCGAGGGAGAAGCTTCAGTGGACTCAAGACACCCCCACCTGCACCTGCAGCACTGAACCTGCAGCTCTGAACCTGGGTCTGAACCTGCAGCTCTGAACCTGCAGCACTGAACCTGCAGCACTGAACCTGGGTCTGAACCTGCAGCTCTGAACCTGGCTCTGAACCTGCAGCTCTGAACCTGCAGCTCTGAACCTGCAGCTCTGAACCTGCAGCTCTGAACCTGGGTCTGAACCTGCAGCTCTGAACCTGGGTCTGAACCTGCAGCTCTGAACCTGGGTCTGAACCTGCAGCTCTGAACCTGCAGCACTGAACCTGCAGCACTGAACCTGGGTCTGAACCTGCAGCACTGAACCTGGGTCTGAACCTGCAGCTCTGAACCTGGGACTGAACCTGCAGCACTGAACCTGAGTCTGAACCTGCAGCTCTGAACCTACTGAACCTGCAGCACTGAACCTGGGTCTGAACCTGCAGCTCTGAACCTGGGTCTGAACCTGCAGCACTGAACCTGGGTCTGAACCTGCAGCACTGAACCTGAGTCTGAACCTGGGTCTGAACCTGAGTCTGAACCTGAGTCTGAACCTGAGTCTGAACCTGCAGCTCTGAACCTGGGTCTGAACCTGAGTCTGAACCTGCAGCTCTGAACCTGGGTCTGAACCTGAGCTCTGAACCTGAGCACTGAACCTGAGTCTGAACCTGGGTCTGAACCTGAGTCTGAACCTGCAGCTCTGAACCTGGGTCTGAACCTGAGTCTGAACCTGCAGCTCTGAACCTGAGTCTGAACCTGAGTCTGAACCTGAGTCTGGACCTGGTCTGAACCTGAGTCTGAACCTGGGTCTGAACCTGCTGATGCATCTTTACCTTTCAGTTCGACAAGGAAGCAATGGAGTGAGTGGACAACAGGACATCATGTCTCTAAACTCTTCTCGTGGATCTTTTCTGGTTTTTGTTGCAATCCAAAGACAGAAGTGAAACGTCCTAAGAGTGAAGAGACAGTCAACAACACAGAAGGAGACAGAGACTCAGAGAGACTAAGAGGGAGACACAGAGACTCAGAGGGAGACAGAGACTCAGAGAGACAGGGGGAGACAGAGACTCAGAGAGGCTAAGAGGGAGACACAGAGACAGAGACACAGAGGGAGACAGAGAGACACAAAGACTCAGAGGGAGACAGAGACTCAGAGAGACTAAGAGGGAGACACAGAGAGACAGAGACTCAGAGGGAGACAGAGAGAGACACAAAGACTCAGAGGGAGACGGAGATAGACTCACAGAGACTCAGAGGGAGACAGAGAGACTCAGAAAGACACAAAGGCTCAGAGAGACAGACAGGATAAATAAGGATAATGGATAAATATATAATCATACTGTACTATGTATTCTGCTTATGCATGATGTAACCACACTGTCATCTTAGTTCGTGTGGGACAAGATGGCCGTTGAGGACCTGCCTCATGACCTTTATCTACTAGTGTCTGTGACTTGTCTTCACTAAATCTGCATTAAAGCACACGCCTGCGAAGGTTCTTCATCGTTCGCTCCACACGTCTTCACATCCTGTATGATTGTCTGACCTTCTTTGCAAAAAATAAAGTACAATGAAAAGACTTTTATTCTCAGATCTTTTTATTTCAGAAGTCTCACCATCACATGAGACAGAGACTCCGAGTAATTTTACTTATATTGGAGTATTTCTACTTTCCTGTCTTAATACTTTTACTTGTAATGGAGTATTTTTACTTTACTGTCTTAGTACTTTTACTTCAGTAAATTATCTGAATTCTTCTTCCCCCACTGGTTAAGTATATTTTTTGCTTATACTTTATTACTTGTGTCTAACATGTATCCAAACAGTCTCTGCCGAGAGATCCTGCGCAAATGTTATCTTGGTCCCGTCGTGTGCGATGTCTCGTCGCTTGATTCACCGCAGACAAACTCCTCCTCCTGAAACACCACCAGCGTACGGTGTACCCGCTCCAAGGTGAACGACGTCTCAGGATTCAGCCTTTGTGGCAGCATGCCATTAATAAAGTCAAGGAGTGTTTGTTTGCCTTCGGCCCCCTCTCGGGTACCAAGGAGTCGAAGGTTTTTTCTTCTGCCCCGGTTCTCCAGGTCGTCCGAACTTTGTTTCAAAGTCTGTTCGTAGTGGTTTTAACTCGCTTAAAACTTCAGCTATATTAGCCTTTGGACTAGCCTCTGTCACTCGATGGACTTGACGGAGTTGTTTGTGGACCAGTCTTGAGAGTCCAAGTAAAAATATTACACAACTTATTTGCAGGAGGTTTTGACATATCAACGCTGAGGTTCTCTTTAAAAATTAGCAACGGAGTATTTGTACTTTGTTGTCTTTATTCCTTCACTTGTAATGGAGTATTTCTACTTCACTGTCTTGGTATTTTTACTTGTATTTCTACTGTGCAGTATTAGTACTTTCGTTTCCTCGTCGTCCTCCAGTCCAGCAGGGGTCGCTGTGGGCTCTGCACTCGGTGTCTCTGTTTACCTGCCGCTGGCTCTCTTTGTCCGCTCCGAGACTCAAAGTGCGCAGAAAGGAGGACAATGTGCGCAGAAAGGAGGACAATGTGCGCAGAAAGGAGGACAATGTGGCCGTGCAGCTGCTGCGGGTGTCGGTACGTGAGCGGATCAGCGCGGCCGCTGAAGACTTCCTGCTGCAGCTGGAGAAAGGAGAAGAAACGGCTCGAGTCCCGGCGCTGAGAGCGCTGCTCACCGAGCGGCTAGCGGCGGCGGCGGAGGAGATCGTCGCGGTGTTTGAGGAAACCGTGGCGGAGTACGAACACAGAGTGGAGCGGTCCGAGCGGGAGGTCTGCCGCCAGAGGAGGCTGCTCGATGCCGTGATGAAGCCCGAAGTCCGGCTGCACAGAGCAGGTCAGTCCCTGGAGGAGCCGCTCACAGGCTAACGTTAGCTAGCATCTGCTCTGCTAACAGGAGTTGATCAAACTAAATATCTGAGGTCTGAACTACGAAGCAGGATTTTGGGTTATCGGGTAAGTTCAGGGTTAATTCAGGTTTAAGAGTTTTCAGCTCTACGAAGCTCGTTCCCTTGTTATCAGGTAAATCACCATGGTAACTAATGATGAACAGCTAACCTGCTCCAGGTTGAGTTGGAGATAAGAGATCAAACAGTATAAAGCTCCGCCCACTGACCCATCCCTTCCTTTGAACCATGACATCATGTTCTTAGAGGATCCGTGGAGCTGGTGTGGATGGTTCGAGTCTCTGAGGAGGACCAGGGTCTTCAGAGACCCACAAGATCCTTTGAGCTCCTCTGATGAGCTTCTGAAAGATCTAGATTCTCCTCAGAGGATGAACCTCTGTCAGCTGCTGGAGCTCAACAGAACCAGCCTGACCCGTAAAGTGCTCCCAGTACCACAGACTGCATCTGCTTCACTGACTGATACTGATGTACTGGGAGTGTTAGCGAGGAGAACCTCACATACTTTAATACTTTGATCCTTTAAGTAGCTTCACCCTGTGAAATAAATATTTATTTGGGACTCGAACACTCACCACAGTGACTCTCCACTGTTGTGTGGTGCACACTCTCCTTAAAGGGAAGGATAAGGGAAGTTTAAATCAATGTCTGGTTGGTGAAGTGGATCTCAGCCTCTAACTCACCCAGTACATCTCAGTCTCTCCCTGTTTACCAACAATCTCAGCACTGACACCGACCCCATGGACGACGAGTGTCCTGTCGGCCTGTTAGCGCCCTCTTGTGGTGATGCCATACATATGTGACTGTCAGTACTTTGTAGGGTTTGGGTTAGACCCTAACCCAATACTTGAGAAAAGTACCTGGGGACAAGTACAGATTTAAAAACTAATGACATCCGGGAAGAGGAGAGCTGATGTTTGTGAGGTTTTCATTTATTTCTATTTTCTTTCTGAAGCCAGGGAGAGAATTGCTTTTTCTAGAGTCCTCTTTTTGTTAAATTTGTTATATTTAAAATATTTAAACCTCGCTGGCCCTGCATGTAAAAGACAAAACATTTAAACAAACCACTTGTCTCCTTATCCACTAACTTGTGTCAAACTAAAGGTTTTGAATGCGGCTTTCTCCTCACAGGGGTGAGGTGAGGGGTGTTCAGCTGCAACAAACAACTTCACCACTAGATCCCACTACATTCTACACCCTGTACCTTTAGGTACTAAAACTTAAACTTGTTACGACGTAGATTTATTTAGTCACTGGAGTCGTGCAGTTAAGATGATTATTTTTGCTTCAGTTTGCTCTTCGGGTGAATTTAAGCTTTGACTTGATGCTGCCATCTTCCTTCCTCCTTATGACGTCATCCCTAGAAGACACAGACGAAGATGTGAAGAGAGTTTGTGGTGATCAGAGCTGAGACGGTGTCAGGTGATGTCAACATGATCACATGACCTCTGCAGCAGTCACCTCTTGTCTCTGTCTGCTGCACCCGGCTGCCCCCCCTCTCACCTGAACCATGAGGAGGATCTGATGTTGTGAACGAGTCTGTGCAGAAAACCTGCTGCTGAGTTGTTCAGCTGTGAAACACAAACTCTGGAGAAGCTCTGGAGACGAGTCTCTGGATTTTAGCTGCAGGTCTGAAAACGGCTTAACCAACTAACTAACTTCCACTCGCCCTGTTCTGATCTGTTAGTCACCTACTTTGTGTATTTGGCCTCAAAAGAAGAACACCAACTATGAACAACCTCAACATCTTTGCTTCCTGAATGCTGTCGTTCAAAAAATCACAACAGTTGACATTAAACTACACAACACAACTTTTTAAAAACACTTCAAGAATCTCTGAAATGATAAACATGTGCATTTGTGTTTCAGTGTGTCCGGCAGACGTCCAGCAGCTGGTGGTGAGGAAAGCAGAGGTTCCCCCTGAGCAGCAGCAGTGGAGCCCCCTTGTGGACCAGGAGGACCCAGT
Source organism: Hippoglossus stenolepis (assembly GCF_022539355.2). Lineage (NCBI taxonomy): Eukaryota > Metazoa > Chordata > Actinopteri > Pleuronectiformes > Pleuronectidae > Hippoglossus > Hippoglossus stenolepis. Next base: position 2,811,488 of record NC_061499.1, read on the forward strand.
GCCCCCCCACATTAAAGAGGAACAGGAGGAACGGTGGACCAATCAAGAGGGAGAGCAGCTGGAGGAGGCTGATATCAAGTTCACATTGACTCCTGTCGCTGTGAAGAGTGAAGAAGATGAAGAGACACCTCAGTCGTCACAGCTTCATCAGAGTCAGACTGAGGAGAACAGAGTGAACTGTGGAGGACCAGAACCAGCCAGGAACTCAGGTCCTGATGGACATTTACAACCAGTTAGTGAAGATAATTCTTTAGTTTCTACGGAAACTGATGAAAGTGACTGTGATTGGACACACTCCAATGAAGATCAGTCAGGTAACGAGAATGATAAAAACTGTGAAGCACCTGAAACTGATGCAGGGACTTCAGTGAAGGAGAGACCCTTCCCCTGCTCATACTGCGGTAAAAGATTCAGCCTTAAAGGAAACTTGAACAGACACATCCGAGACCATACGGGCGAGAGACCGTTTCCGTGCACAGGTTGTGACAAATCATTTAAGGACAGTGGCTCGTTGACGGCACATATGAGGTGTCACACAGGAGAGCAACCGTACAGCTGCTTATTCTGTGGGAAGAGTTTTAGTGGAAGGGGAAACATGACGAGACACATGAGAATCCACACAGGAGAGAAACCATTTACCTGCTCAGTGTGTAACAAAAGTTTTCATGTGAAAGAACACCTCAACAGACATATGAAGTATCACACAGGGGAGAAACCGTTCAATTGCTCCATCTGCGGTAAAGGTTGTGCTCAGAAAACTGACCTGAAGAAACACATGAGAGTCCACACGGGAGAGAAACCATTTAGTTGTCCCTTCTGTGGAAAGTGCTGTGCTGAAAAAGGAGACCTGACCAAACACATGAGAGTTCACACAGGAGAGAAACCGTTCAGCTGCAACGTTTGCGGTAAAAGTTGCGCTCAAAGGGGAAGCCTAAAGATTCACATGAGAATCCACACAGGAGAGAAACCTTTCAGCTGCTCAGTCTGCGGCAAATGTTTCACTGTCACAGGACATCTCAAGAGACACATGAAGCTGCATGTCGCAGACAGTCAGGTGAACGAGGCTGAAGATATCAATTCAGGCAAAGCACAACAGCAAGTGGATGCTGTTGAACCAGTGAACACGTCGTGTTGTTCCCTCATTGTAGAGGAAAGATGTTAGAGATACACCTCACGTTTATCAAACATCTCAAGTCCTGTCATCAAGAGACATTTGTTACAAGAACATCACTCGGTCGAGTTGATTCCTCCACCAAGACCCAATGGTCCCTCAAATTCAGTCAAGATGCACCAAATCACACACACTCCTGAAAGTCAGTCCACTAAATATTTCAGATTTTATTCATCTTCCATGAATTATTTTCTGAGACATCAACAAAAGTGTTACAAAAAAGTTTTATCTCTGTTAATGCTGTATCTCTGTATCTTCTCTGGAGGATCAAGTGTGAACACAAAGAGTGAGACTCAGTTTGTCTTCTCCTCCTGAGCTCCTGTATAAAGTGTAGATCCAGGAGCAGTGTGAACAGCAGAGGATCCTCCACTGATTCACTGAGTGAGTGGGGGGGGAGGAGCTTCTAACACGGGACACAAACATGAAGAAACTAAAACAAACCTCTGGTGAAGAAGTGCTGACGCACACGATGAAGACACAGACGAAGATGTGAAGAGAGTTTGTGGTGATCAGAGCTGAAGGTGTCAGGTGATGTCAACATGATCACATGACCTCTGCAGCAGAGGTAACACGTCACTTCCTGTCTCTGTCTGCTGCACCCGGCTGCCCCCCCTCTCACCTGAACCATGAGGAGGATCTGATGCTGTGAACGAGTCTGTGCAGAAAACCTGCTGCTGAGTTGTTCAGCTGTGAAACACAAACTCTGGAGAAGCTCTGGAGACGATTCTCTGGATTTCACCTGCTGGTCTGAAACCAGCTTTAAAGGAAGGGAGAAGGAAATCTGACTCCGCCCCCTGATCTGGATGTGCACCAAAGTATAATGAGTTCATCTCTGACCCATAAAACATCCGTCCTGCAGGTTTCCTGGAGACCGGTTCATCCTGCTGACAAACCAACAAACCAACAAACGGGGGGGAACTTGGGCAAATATCCCTATTTGAATGTGTATTTTAATATTATAAAAATAATTTATTATGCCCCGTCAATTAGTGGCAGAGACAACATGATGTAGCACATCTTCCCCAACAGAACAGTTTCTCTAGTGTAACGAAAAGGTATTTATTTTTACAATTACTAAAACATAGATGGAAAATAACCTATTATCTTAAGAGTGGACTTAAATACAAAAACCACTAACAATTAACTGTCTTCAAACTAAATGTTTCCATAATCTATCCAAAAATCAATAAATCTAAAAACAATACTAAACTTCCTACTTAAGCAAAAACAGAAGAAAACATGGTGAGAATAAATTGGCCACTCCTACTTTCAAATGAAAGATGCAGGTTTCTCATGTGTCTCTGGGCAAACAGCTGGTGATGTTGGAGGAGGAGGAGGAGGAGCTCCCCCACACGTCTTTGGTCTTCCTATGCTCTGCGGTGGACCAATCAGCTGTAAGGGCTCCTCAATGTCCACCAATCAGAAACTGTCCTGGCACAGACCTGTTTGCATCATCAGGTGCGTTCGACTTGGTCGGACGGAGTCTGATCGGCCGGCGGCTGCAGGGCGTGAAAAACACGTCAAGTCGGACAGTTTTTCTTCGTAGCATCAGAGAGGAGAACCACGACGTTGACTGACAACTTTGTTTCAGCTGAAGATTAAAACTGTAAAGTGACAGAAGAAGAAAATTCATCACATCATCGTTGGAGAGAAACAGTGAGAACTTTTTTATTTTTTATTAATCAGCACATTAGAAAAAGAAGATAAGACAAACGTGAAATAACCGAAACAAAGAGAAACCAACAGATTAACCGGTTACATATTACGTGAATATTATATATTCACACAATCATATGGTGAACATATATATAGTTTTAATTATGAGGTTAAAGGTTGATACAATTCCTGTATATGACCTTTTTTTAAGGTAAAACAGAGGGTTCAGTTTTTATATCTTATATTAATGGATTTACAGAAATTATCTGAATTCTTAGAATAAAAACGAGATGCGTCACTGAAGCCTTCAGCCAATCAGATCAGAGCTGTGACGTCACAGAGGTGCTGCAGCTGGAGAACATCTGTCAGACTGCAGCTGGCTCACTCCCGCTATGTTTTATGGTCACATGACCTGGTGACGTTTTGCAGCATTGGACAAAAATTTTAACCAGCATGCATTGTGTTCGGACCAGCATGCATCACGTGAACTCAGCGCTGCATCAAGTCGAACGCACCTGTTCACTCACGCTGATCTGCTGCGTAGCTGCGCTGATGATGAAGATGATGATGATGCTGCCTACAGACTAAATTCTATGAATACTTTTTCATTAAAGATGAACATAATTTGAATATTAAAAATAAAAAGGAATTATATTTGGGAATATATAGGAAGATGGACAGCCCCAGTGAAAACAACCTACATGAATGTTTAAAGTAGAATATGAGACCTGTAACTTGCTGTGGGGGAGGGGCCTTCATAGACATCTATAACGTCGTGTACCATTAAACCTCAGAATCACGGACCCCTGAGTCGGAAGTTGTCAACACGGGATATCGACTGAAGGTCGGAGGACCTCACCACCACAGACTTCGAAATCCAAGATGGCCTCTTTGTTCTTCGGGTTAGGGTTAAAGTCCGATTCATGTCCCGATCTGAAACTGCACAGTTGTTTTTATCTGTGTTGTTATATTGATGAATGACGTGTTCGTAAATTGATGGCGTGTGTCAGTTTATGCCAAATGTTCTATGTGTGTGTGTGTTCTCCTCTTCAACATGTTCATGTGTTAAAAACAATGACAACATGCACTGAAACACGTCTTTTAAGATTATAAAATATTATTGTTAATTAAATATTATAATGCAACTGTAGAATTCAAAGTAAAAAACACGAAGTGATTATTTATTTCAGTTGTCCGAGTTCTTTTCAGTGTGAGAAGATTCTGTTCTCACATAAGAACAAATCCCAGATTAGTCACAATCTTCATCAAAACTGTAAGTGGGTTTTAAGAAGAAATTTATTTTTAAGAACAGTTGGTGGAAGAGTTCAAATGTTCTGTGGTTATTCAGCTGTGACATCATTCAGAGCTCCACGGTTTACTGGAGCGTTCATGTGGATCAAACAGGGTCTGATTCCCTCTCATGACGCGTCCTCTATAAAAAGGCTTTTTGTACCTGACTGTCAACATTTAGTGAGAAAAGGAGAATGAGTTCAAATCTTAAAAATGACCTGAAAGATCTGAATCTTATAAACTTTCCAACTTTAAAGTTTAATAACAGATAAAACAAATCAAAAACACAAGTCAAAGTTTCTCATGAAACAACTGAATCTAAAGAATTCAAATGACTCTACTCGCATCCACTGAATTCTCCATGTTTGAATGTTAAGTGAGAATTATTACTTCCTATGTAGTGGACTCGATGTATCCCATCATGCATCGTGATCATGAGAAACACTTCACCTGAGATCATAGTTTATTCTATTAATGACAAACTGTTAAAAACATTTTCACCGGCGTATCTGAACGAGATGATACTGACTGTCCACAGTACAACAGGTACAACGAGTACAACGAGTACAACGAGTACAACGAGTACAACGAGTACAACGAGTACAACGCATTTCATAAACTGTCAAAACTGCGGCCATCGAGACATGTATACGTCCAGTCCAGCAGGGGTCGCTGTGGGCTCTGCACTCGGTGTCTCTGTTTACCTGCCGCTGGCTCTCTTTGTCCGCTCCGAGACTCAAAGTGCGCAGAAAGGAGGACAATGTGCGCAGAAAGGAGGACAATGTGCGCCGTGCAGCTGCTGCGGGTGTCGGTACGTGAGCGGATCAGCGCGGCCGCTGAAGACTTCCTGCTGCAGCTGGAGAAAGGAGAAGAAACGGCTCGAGTCCCGGCGCTGAGAGCGCTGCTCACCGAGCGGCTAGCGGCGGCGGCGGAGGAGATCGTCGCGGTGTTTGAGGAAACCGTGGCGGAGTACGAACACAGAGTGGAGCGGTCCGAGCGGGAGGTCTGCCGCCAGAGGAGGCTGCTCGATGCCGTGATGAAGCCCGAAGTCCGGCTGCACAGAGCAGGTCAGTCCCTGGAGGAGCCGCTCACAGGCTAACGTTAGCTAGCATCTGCTCTGCTAACAGGAGTTGTGGTGGCTAAGCTAGTGGAGCTAACGGCTGCTCTGTGGTGGCTAAGCTAGTGGAGCTAACTGCTGCTACATGTTGTGTTACTTGTTACTAGTTCTACCAACATGTAACCGGAGCTGAACTGTGAAACAATGCGAGTTGTGACTGTAGTTGATGAAGTCTTTGATTATGTGTGTCTAGTATATACTGTCTAGTGGTGTATACGTCTAGTGGGGTATACACTTCCTAGTGGTGTATACCGTCTAGTGGGGTATACTGTCTAGTGGTGTATACACTTCCTAGTGGTGTCTAGTGGGGTATACGTCTAGTGGTGTATACGTCTAATTGGGTATACACTTCCTAGTGTTATCGTCTAGTGTAGTGGTGTATACGTCTAGTGGGGTATACCGTCTAGTGGTGTATACCGTCTAGTGGGGTATACCGTCTAGTGGTGTATACGTCTAGTGGTGTATACGTCTAGTGGTGTATACACTTCCTAGTGGTGTATACGTCTAGTGGTGTATACCGTCTAGTGGGGTATACGTCTAGTGGGGTATACCGTCTAGTGGTGTATACAGTCTAGTGGTGTATACCGTCTAGTGGTGTATACCGTCTAGTGGTGTACTGCGTCTAGTGGTGTATACGTCTAGTGGTGTATACGTCTAGTGGTGTATACGTCTAGTGGTGTATACGTCTAGTGGTGTATACGTCTAGTGGTGTATATCTAGTGGTATAACCTAGTGGTGTATACCGTCTAGTGGGGTATACCGTCTAGTGGGGTATACCGTCTAGTGGTGT
>NC_061499.1:2820011-2845011 GCF_022539355.2 Hippoglossus stenolepis
TGTATGAAGTAATCTGATAACTATAAATACCTAAATACTGCGGTGCCACTGGTGAGTGATGCAGCGTGATGGAAGGATGAGGAGGAAACGAAGGTTCAGCGATGTCTGATCAGCTGATCTAGATTCTGGTGATCTGTGATCTGTGAGCTGAACTGAGTCCAGTATCACACAGAACGACCGATGGAACCGAACCATCCCAGTACAAACACGGGCATATCATAATAATTCTGTTAAATTCTATAGATTGAGATCACCACAGCTGTCTCTGAATTTAATAATTCTGCAGTTTTGGATGATTAAAACACGAACAGGAGATTCAACAAGGGTTCAATGGTCTGAGGAGCTCACTTCTTTATCACTTCACACCCAAGTCTTCAGACCTTTGTCTCCCTCTGCCGACACTGATTGATTTCTACTTTTAACTTATGTGCAGATTTTGATTTTGATGAGTTAAATACAGAGTTCTCCTTTAAGCTCTCTCTCCTCTCCCTGCAGACATCCTGCAGCTGGTGCTGAGTAAAGCAGAGGTTCCCCCTGAGCAGCAGCAGTGGAGCCCCCTTGTGGACCAGGAGGACCCAGAGCCCCCCCACATTAAAGAGGAACAGAAGGAACTAAGGATCAGTCAGGAGGGAGAGCAGCTTCAAGGACTGGAGGAGGCTGATATAATAAAGTTCACATTTACTCCTGTCGCTGTGAAGAGGGAAGAAGATGAAGAGACACCTCAGTCGTCACAGCTTCATCAGAGTCAGACTGAGAACAGAGCGAACGGTCGAGGACCAGAACCAGCCAGGAACTCAGGTCCTGATGGACATTTCCAACCAGGTCCTGAGGACAAGACTTCAAACTGCTTTGAGCCTGTGGCTGAAAACAGAGGTGGTGATTGGAAGAAGACCAGGGAATCTCCATCTTGTTTTAACACAAGAATTAACCAACTTCCCGTAAGTAATATGATATTTAAAATTGATTTAAAAAACAATTTCACTGCTCCGAGTGTTTGGCAATGACAGTGTTCTGTATGAACAACACAGTGGTGCCCTGTGTGAGGCTGTGTGCTGTTGGAAATGTAATTGTTCTGTTTGATGTATCAGAGCTGAGTCTGGTGTGTAGGGTTACGTATAAACATGTTGTGTTTTTGCTCCACTGGTGCCACAGCAGCTCATGAGACTTAAAGAGAGGAGACAGTGACACCAGGTGGACAGATGACACACATGATGCAGATTTGTCTACTCACCTGTTTGTGTGTGTTCATTTCTCCAGTGCAACACACTGCCGACCGTGAGGCTCCCTAAAGGCCTGGAGAAGATCCTGGCTAATGTCGGATATGTGTAAGTAAAACACACACACATGCAAACAATCGCACGATGACTCTTATTTTATCATGAAACATATGTTTCCTCTCATCTAACGTGTCTGATTGTGTGTCTGTAGGAATGGAGAGTTGCTTTACAATGTTCCAGCAGCTTCTCCTCTTGTCGCTGCTGCTACTCAAGCGAAACCCCTGATTCCACAGTAGGTCACCCTGACTGGAAGAGCAGAACAAACCGACTGTCGCCTTATAATTTATTTATTTATTTGTGGACCACCACCAGCAACCTTTAATTGTTCTTTTCTTACTTCACAGTTTTACACGGTGGTAATTCCTGCTCTCATTCTGTCTTTTTCTGTTTTTCCCATAGAAAGAGAAGGCGGGTAAACCCGCTGGACGACAGTAGGCCGTACATCAAGAAGCCGCCCAACGCTTTCATGCTTTTCAGGAAGGAAGAGAGGCTGAAAGTCGTGGCTGAGCTCAACAACGCTAACAGTGCAACTGTTAACACCATCATTGGACAGAAGGTACGTGTGTTAGAGAGTCTGTCACATAAACTTCACCACAGTTTGTAAAAGATTTACAAGGTTTCTGCCGTCATTCAGCGAATGGACAACACTATGAAAATGTTCCTCTATTGATAATTCTTGACAGTAATTTTTACCGACACCTGGAAATGATGTTTCCTCTGCGTTTGTCTGTGTTAGAAGAATTACTGTCTATTCTTTATTGACGTTTCATAAAAGAGTTTTCACCCCCGAACCCGGTCGACCTTCTGTGAGATGATTCAGACCAAAAGAAATATTGGAAAATTAATGAATTGAATTTAACCTTGTCGTTAAAATATTGTAGCTTGTGTTTTGTATGTTTCTATATATTGTGTAGTGTAGTAACCTAGTGTGGTGACGCTGAACCATCCGATCATAGCCATCATGATTTTTCACGGTTGTGTTTAACCTTTCCATGGTAACAGCGAGTTCCACCAATCAGAGACATTGCTACTACACCTGAGGATTGTGGGTAGTGTAGTGCTTCTCCTTGACATTGTGAATAAAACTTCAGCAGACGGATGTAAACTTCTCATTCACAGAGCTCCGACATCTCTCAGTTCCCAAAAGTTTATTGTATCATTTTATTATTTTCTCTTAAAACGCAGTTGATATCGTACAGACTTGCGGCCACATTAATGGAGGCTGAGACGTCTTACACAAGCAAATCAATGACAAACACGACCGCAAAAGTCAAACAGTAGAACTACACAACCTCAATAGAAGTGAGCGACAAAGAATGTTGAAAATGTTACGTGCTGAGCGGGTTTGGAGAATGTGGAGGTACTTTCCCGTGTCCTGCCTGTTTGAGAAGTAAGTGAAATGTTGTTTACTAGCTAACGTTAACTATGATTACTGTGTGACAAACAGACAATGTTGTTCATCATCTTTATAGGTTTTCATATTTATGTACTTTGACATCTAACGTTATAATGATATATGAAGCTAGCTGTGCAGTGATGTTAGCATTGATGCCAGGTCAGTTAGCTAACTTTAGTCAATCAGACGAACAGAACCTAAGTTGTACTGGTGTATGAAGACAAGTCGTTATTGGCACATAGTTGTCCCACTGTGTTTCTAACTCTTTAACCTGCATTGATTGATCAGTTGACAAATTAGTCTTTTAATCAATGAATCAACAGATGTTGATTTTAGTCCCGTGGAGCTGACATGAATATTATCCTGGCTCAGCCCAGTGAAGTTGGTCTCCAGCTCAACAGGAGGCGCTGCTGACAGACGGCTGCTTCTAGCCTGATATCAGCGAGATTTGTCAACTCGTTGTACGTGTTATACCTTCATGTCCAGTGAACGGCTCATTCAATTCATGTTTACATTCTGGGTGCTAGCCTAATGATACTTGACTGTTTTATTACAGATGATAATACATTGTCCATTTTGTGGATCCAACCTGAACTCAGCGACAACATTCTGCCGACGCTGTGGCAACAAAGTCAGATTCTTGTTTGATGCCAATGATGCTGCCACAGGTCAAGGTATTGTTTCAGAGATCACTGCCGATCCACATCTGTATATACTGGATGACAATAGAACTATATGATGATGCAGTGATCTATACATTATGTCTTCATGACATTTGATTGGACTCTGTCTAAAGCAGGAAGTACAGGAAAAGGTGCTCTGGCTTCATTTCAGAGTTCGAAAGAGGCAAAATCATGTTTCAAGAAAAAGACAGAAAGAAAGAAAAAAGAACCACCGAAGGAAAACCTTGTGAAGGTAATTTCTCTTTGCTGACGGCGACTCCCCTTTTTCCTGGTGGTCCTTTCTGTCTTATATATTTACTATTCTAATCAAACATCACGTTTCCCTGTAGATTTCAGTGGGTATGATGCAGATGACCAAGGGATGGCTGAGAGCTGTCAGAGGAATGGTTCTACCCGTCAGAGTGCGCCCAGGGGCGGATGCAGAGGAACTGTTGAAAGCTGCTAAACAAAAAATGAAGGACTTCAACACGAATGCACATGTCGGTCCCTATGTCCTGCTCTTTGCTGATGGTACAAAGATAATCAATGTACCAGGAACAGAAACAGCCTTCTCTCTGAAACTCTACAAGGAGACAGTGAAGAAGGCGTACCAACGCATCACAGTGTACCTTTGTACGGTTAAAGACTATTGTAAGAAATGTTTTAATTATTAACCAAACAAGCATCTTGAGTAAAACGATCAGTGTTGAAATTTATTCAAAATGTTCTCATCTTGTTTTTCGCAGCTGAGCATCTCAGCAACCCGAGAGATTCCGAGGAGACGGTGAGGAGAAGAAGTGCAGAACTCAAAGTGGTACAGTCTGATACAGTCTTGTTGTAACCTTCACAAATTTGGACCAGGATGCTCATCAGAGGCGCTGACACTGTTTTATTGTAGCTTCTCTCAAATCTTAAATACAGCAGTGATATATCTTGTTCTATTTGCAGGTATGTGAACCGACCTTGAACAGTACCAGTGAGGATGTTGGAGAATATTCAAGTCAAACCTCGAAGCAAGTCCAGAAAAATGTCCATATTCTGCGAATCATGTCCACAAAATCTAGTTTGAATGTTTCAACCAGAGAGAGAAAGAGAAGAGAGAACATGACGTATTAGTTCAAATAAGTAACAAATACGTTGAAGTGCTACGAGTACGATCACGTGTGTGTTTCAGGTGCAAACAACGTCTTTCCAAATGGCAAAGGAAAAAGTTGTTGTTCGTTCAGGTGGTGTCGGTCTTCATGTTGGTTCTTAACCTTCTTAATCTTCTGCTGGTGCAGGTCACCCCCTCACACAAGACTCGGCTGCAGGGTGTGTGCACGACCTTCAATGACCTTCATCACCTGTACAAGGTCAAGATTTCACTCAAGGCCCAAACAATCTAAGACGATTTTAGCCTCTGGTTGTTTAGTGAGATTTTGTTACTTAATTCTGATGCTGAACCAACAGATTTAAATGACTGCTGCTGCCATTGGCCTGTTTGTGTATTTCTTGTTAATATATTGACTCTATGTAGTTACTGCATAATCATCGTCCATCGCGATAATAAACTTTGGACCAAATTTTTCTGTATTAACATGACTCAACGTTTGTTCTCACCTGCATGTTTGAAGTGTTTGTCCTGTGGTGATGATGGTCGCAGATTTTTATTGTCAATGTTGTTCATCAAATGAAACCGAATTTTCTTTATTACTGTTCACATGTGGTTTCTATATATAGGTTTGAATGATTTATTGAACTGATACATCACATGTCGATTGTTTCAGAGTCTGTTAAACAACGACACAATCTTCAGACCCAAGTACACAACATTTCAAATTAAAAGCTCTGTAATTTAACTTGGTTTAAAGCATGGCAGCAACAAACCGAAGGTTGTGCTTTTACTTTGAAGACAAACAAACAAGAGATTATGGTGAAATATACATAATCGAATTCTTTTGACCCAGTTGTCGACCACTGCTGTAGTTTATCTGAGGACCTAGAAGAAGACGCACTGCCTCGCCTGTTAATTCATTTGTATTAATATTGAACGTATGACGTGTCCAGACTCAAATTAGCAGGTAATAATATACTCGCCTGTCGGAACCGTGTCTCGAACAAGAAGCAGCATCACAGCTCATGTGTGTTGACACCAAACAGATCGCACCTGAAACACTCAGCTGTGGTCTCTTGTCTCGTTTAGAGTTTTACTGTCATTTGGATTCTTGTACTTCATTTTAATAACGGCTCCTCTGGTGTAAGACGAAAACACTCGCCCCTAACCCTGTGAACCCCTAACCCTTTTATACCTACCAAGTAGTGTATTATAGACTTATAGGAGCTGAGCTTGAAATTGCAAAATAAAAAAGTAAAATCACGTCTGGTGTTTCTCTCTCAAACACAACTCGGCTCAGCCGTGTTCTCCAAAGAACCTCCACGTTCTCCAAAGAACCTCCACGTTCTCCAAACCGCTGCACACCGCTGTGTTTTCCGTTAAAGTGCTTGTGTGAGACGTCTCGGCCACGTACACATTTCATGGTTACAATATTGTGGCTGATCATCAAAATCTCTGTTGAGAAAACTAATAAATATTTTTGTGCGATCAAGGATTTTATTTGATCTCTAACATCGAGAGGATCATTGAGGCTCCAGAGGAACAAAATCAGACGTTTGATTTGATACAAATAAAAATCAGGATCTGGTGAATTAAAATTTCCATGAGGGATGAACTCTGAGTGATGTTGTCGTGCTGGTGTTTGTGCACTGCTCAGCCTGTAGTGACGTGTAGTTGTGTGTTTGTGCGCTGACAGTGTGTTGTTGTGTGTCCTCAGTGGAAGGCGCTGTCAAGAGATATGCAGGCCAAATACTACGAAGAAGCTGAGAAGGAGAAGCAGATCCACAGTCAGTGCTTCCCCAACTGGTCGTCAAGTGACAACTACGTATGTTCACTACGCACACACTCAACTTACACTTGTTCACAACATCACACTAAATGATGCAACACACAGGTTTTCTTCAGCTGATGTTTTTGTGTAGGGCAAAAAGAGGAGGAGGATCAGGAAGAAGGGTCCTAACCTGACTGAGGGTACATCACTGCTCCATGCACCATGACACGTCCACGGGACACGTCCACGGGTCACTTTGGATCTTCAGCTCTCCACTGACTCTTTTTATTTGAAGGTTTCACCTCCTCTTCTCTCGCCCCTCTATCATTGAGGTGAAATTGAATTGAATTCCAACAAGATGAGTTTTGGAGGGATTTTAAGGTTTCACTGGATAAAACATGAGGAATCAGTTATTAAGATTGTTTCTATCGGATCCATGATTTGTGTGAACCAAGTTTGACAGTCAAAGGTTGTGAATATATTTAATACAGAAGTGAAGAACCTGCTCTGTTCCACTGAGTCAAACCTCTGAGCTTCACCTGGACTAAATATCATCAGAGAACATCCTCCAGGGACGTGGATGTTATGAAGCTAATGTCCCTCTGTTATAGTCATAGTTGTACTTCGCTCTGCTAACCTCACTGTGGCGCTAGAGCTGAGTCGAGCTTCACGTTTAACATCTGTATAAATATTTCAGCCTGGATCAAAGACTCGAGCAGACGGACGTAGTCCAAATATTCAGGATTTATTTCTTTCAGTCTGAGACAGAGACGCTGTGCAGAGGACAAATAACATGTTTCCAGTCAGACATGTTTATGTTAGCTTCACAGGCCCCTCCCCCAACCACCTCGGGCTCCTCCCCCCAACGCTCCTCAGTCTACGTGATTTCACCGATTTTTTTCTACAGTATTATCTCGTTCAAATACGCCGGTGAAAAGGTTTTAAGAAAACTGCTTTGTGTAAGAAATTCTTTGCTATGATAATTAAATTATTTTTCCCAAACTGCCTGTTTGCCTTCATTCAGGTTCCAGACTTTCATGTGTTAGATTATTTTGGTCGATAGAAGTTCATCAGTACCTGAAACATTCTGAGAAGCTTGAATGAAATTATAAGAAAAGATGTTCTGTTGTTTCAGTGTTGAAGTAAAAACAATAAAAAGTCATGAGAAGGATAAAACATCATCTCAGATGAAATCAGTTTCTCATCTATAAAACTGCTGTTTCAAAGGTGAAGGGACGTGAGGGTCGTCCTTGAAAAACGTCTTTTTACCTGAATGTTTCTGTCCATTAATCTTAAAGTCTCTTGTGGAGCAGCTGCAGAAGAAGTTAGTATTTGATTCAAAGAATTATTGCTGGTGGTGAAGCCTGAATAATCCAGTGGGATTATATGAACCGTTACAAACAAGATTTTATATTTTGGACGTCATGAGCCCAAATGTTTCCATGATTATCTAATGTGTCATCAACCAGATGCTCTTCTCCATTCTTTGTAAAGAAGAGATTATTTTTCTTCCCTAAAATGCATCTATTGTTCCAATGTGCGGTAAAGTTATGTTTCTGTATGAGTTTCCAGTAACTTGTGGATGAAAAGCAGAAAATGTCACAGGAAGTTTGGAAATGTCAAAGTCACATTTTAATAAAAGTTCTGTGTATATATTTGACCCGTTCTTCAGATCTCATTTCTCCTTCACTCCAGAAACTGTTTAGACTATTTTACCAAGTTCGTCTGAAAACATCTGTTGTGTCCGATCCTGGTCAGATTAGGTTCATACTGGCAAAGTACAGTTCTCTTGTCAAGCAGTGCATGATGGGATATATCGCTCTGTCATACAATGCTTATCACAATGCATTATGGGATACAATGAGTCCACTACATAGGAAGTAATAATTCTCACTGAACATTCAGACATGGAGAACTCAGTGGCTGTGAGTGATTTCAATTCTTTAGATTGAGTTGTTTCATGAAGAACTTCATTTTTCTTGTTTTATCTGAGTTATTAAACTTCAAAGTTGGAAACTGAGTTCATAAGAATCTGATCTTTTAGGGCGATAATATCTTCACTGCTGAAACATGAACAATTTGTTTTCATGCCGAATATAAATCCATGTCCTCAGACTGGTCGACGTCTAAACGTGTTTAAACACACGTGTGTTTTTTCACCAGTAACTTCTTGTTGAATCCTTTGCCACAGACGTCGCACTTGTAAAGTTTTTCACCCGTGTGAATGGTCATGTGCTCGGTCAGATGAACGTTTTGTTTAAAGCTTTTGCCGCAGACCGAGCAGCTGAACGGTTTCTCTCCTGTGTGGATCCTCATGTGCGTCTTCAGATTTCCTTTCAGGCTGAATAGTTTCCCACACTCGCTGCAGCTGAACGCCTCCTTGGCTGAAACCTTTTTCTCAGTTTGGTTCTGTCGAGTCTGCGAGGACGCACCGACACACTTGTGTGTTTTGAGTTGTGTGTACCATGTGAATCTTTTGTTGCAGACGTTGCAGCTGAAGCGTTTCTCCTCAGTGTGGACGGACATGTGCAGCGTCATACGTCTTTTGTGAGCAAATCTTTTGTCACAAAAAGGGCAGCTGAACGGTTTCTCTCCGGTGTGAATCCTCTCGTGCAGCTGCAGAGTTCCTTTCTGGCTGAAACTTTTGCCACAGAAGGAGCAGCTGAACGGTTTCTCTCTGGTATGAATCCTCATGTGTGCCAAAATGTTCCCGTTGCAGCTAAAACGTTTCTGACAAACCGAACAGCTGAACGGTTTCTCTCCCGTGTGTGTTCTCATGTGGCTCATCAGATGATCCTTACGACAGAATGTTCTGCCGCACGCGGAGCAGCTGAACGGCTCCTTGTCAGCGTTACACCTTGTGTCACGCTCAGAGATGTTGTCGTTTCTCTGGCCATTTAAATCTGAGTCCGGTTCCCTGATTTCCTTCGAGCCATCGTCACTGGTGCCGACGTCGGTTCTGTCGTCAGTCACCGGAGGTTTGAGTCTGTCTGTGTCGAAGCTGTGGGTCGGTTGTGATCCTGTGTGAGCGCTGCTGACGACCAAGTCCCGAGCGCCACGGCTGTTTTTCTTCTTTCCTGTATGGATCCTCATGTGTCTGCTCACGTCTCCACTGTACCTGAAGCTTTTCTTACAGACAGAGCAGCTGAAAGGTTTCTCTCCCGTGTGAAGCCTCATGTGACTGATCGAGTTTCCTTTCTGAGAAAATCTTTTGCCACAGAAGGGGCAGCTGAACGGTTTCTCTCCAGTGTGAATTCTCATGTGTGCATTCAAATGTGGTTTACGGCCGAATCTCTGTCCACACTTACAGCAGCTGAACGATCTCTCCACAGTGTTACAGTTCAAATGAATCACTTTATTTTTCAAACCAGACTGAGGTTCCCTGGTCTCCATCCAATCACCTTCACTGTCTTCAGTCTCAGAGGAGTCTTCAGTCTCAGGACCTGGTTGTAAATGTCCATCAGGACCTGAGTTCCTGGCTGGTTCTGGTCCTCCACAGTTCGCTCTGTTCTCCTCAGTCTGACTCTGATGAAGCTGTGATGACTGAGGTGTCTCTTCATCTTCTTCACTCTTCACAGCGACAGGAGTAAATGAGAACTTGATATCAGACTCCTCCAGCTGCTCTCCCTCCTGATTGGTCCCCGGTTCCTCCTGTTCCTCTTTAATGTGGGGGGGCTCTGGGTCCTCCTGGTCCACAAGGGGGCTCCACTGCTGCTGCTCGTCCTCACCAACGATCACTTGTCTGACGTCTGAAGGTAAAGAAGCTGAAACACAGAACGACACAGATGTTCGTCAACTGTGGCATCTTGAGTGTCAGTTAAACATGACAGTGTTGAAATAAAGATGGACGTCATTATGGCTCCTAAAGGTCAAGCCAAAATGTGTCTATCGCCCCCTGGTGGCAGTATAGGTCATAAACCTCCTCCATGTTAGCAGATGGGACGTGAACCAAACAACGAAATCAAAGTAGACGTTAAATAAATGTTTGTCAAAGATGTTTCTGTCATTTCAGGTCGTTCTCATCTCTCTGATGTTTGTTCAACTGTTTGTGATCAGTTTGGTTTGAATCTATTTGATGATATACAAACAGGCTGAGACTGACTCCTGATTGGTCGAGTGTGTGTGTGGGCGGGGCCTCGATCCCACGCCTCCACTCTATCACTACTGCACAGACTCAGACTGTAAATGACGTCATCACCAAAAGATGGCAGCGTTTGTATCTGAGATATTTTTGCTTCTTTTCTGGAGGAAGAGACGAGTCGTCGTCTTTATTTACAGTCTATAGTTAAAAGTCATTACTGTTGCTATGGTAATGCCTGTCGTCCACACTTCGACCTCTAATAGTAAGACGATGGTAAACAATGACGCAGACACTTACGTCCTCTTCCTGTTCTCGTCATATTAGTCACATGACTCTACGACCAGCGGTGAATGCAAAGTGTGGCTAACACTTCGTTCAGATCTGGTTTCGACATCCGACATCTGGTCTGGAACATGTGGCCAGTTGGTTTAAACTCTTTTTAATTTAAACTTGTTTTAATAAAACTGGTTTAAATAAACTGCAAAGTTCAAAGTGTTTTATTTGTCATATATACAGTCCTGTACAATGAAATTCTTACTTTGCCTTCTGCTACAAATACTGTGCTTTAAGAGTTATAAAAAGTATTAATATATAGTAAAACATAAAATAAAAAATATATATACAGTATATCAACATAAGACAATATAAATGTGTGCAATGAAACATCTGTGCATAGACAGTAGGACATGGTCTTGTTGAGATTGTGCAAGAACCATCTCAACAAGAGATGGTGCAGGGGGGGGGCAGAGTGAAGGACCGTTGTGTCGAGGTATAGTCCAGGTAGGTGTGCGGGGGGGGCGATGAGTTCTCCTCTCCTTTCTCACGTCCACCATCATCTCCTTGGTCTTGTGTTGAGGGTGAGATGGTTCCCTTCACACCAAGTCACCAGACGTCACCTCACGTCTAGAAGCTGTTTCCACGCCGCCGGTGTCGAGCATGGGGCTGAGAACACATCCCTGGGGGGTGCCGGTGGCCGGCCAGTGAGGAGGGTGTGAGGTCGAGTCCCAGGTGCAGCAGCTTGTGAGTGAGTTTGTGGGGACGAGTGTTTTAAAGCCCAGCTGAAGCCACTGGAGAGCTTCCTGTTTGTTCTCAGTCCCGGGTTCTACTGCCAGGGTCCAACACGTCTGCCACGGGGCGCCATGATCTTTAAATAAAACTGGTTTTAATGAAACTGGTTTAAATAAAACTGGTTTTAATGAAACTGGTTTAAATAAAACTGGTTTTAATGAAACTGGTTTAGTGATGATAATAATAATTTAATAATAACTGTAATAACACTTCTCTCTTCTCTCCAGTTTATTCTTCCTCGGACTGAAAACATCAGCTGTTTAGCTAACATTAGCTTAGCATTATTAGCATTAGCCCTGGATGTTTCCGGATGTAGAAACAGAACAAACCTTCCCGAAGCTTCGTCTCCACCTTGAAATCGTCGTCCATTAGCTTCCGGTGTCGCTTCGTCGATCATCAAAGGAAACAATCGACGCGTTTTCTCGTTATTTTGATCAGTTCACGGTAAAACTGCGCATCGTTAAAGCAGCGAAAATATTAACCATCACTTCCGGGTCCGCGTTTCAAAATAAAATCCTCTTTGACGACGTCTTAGAATTCAATGGAGTGTTTATTTATAGTCTTAATATTAAACCTGCTGTGGGGAATTACATATATTATTATGATTGTTGACAATAATCATCACAACTAACATGAAGCAGCAGATAAGTGTTTAATAAAGGAAGGGAATAGTTTGACTTTAGATTTAATTCAGTTAAAGATGTAAGATTTTCATAATGTGACCACAGAAGCTGCAGGTCTAACCGTTCAGTGAGTTATCAATGATTAATAATTAATCAATGAACATTTAAAACATGCCGCACATTTTATTTAATCAAGGTTAATCAATTAGGGTTGAGGACGGGACTGTATCACCATGACGACGACCCCTCGATGATGCTGTTCCATCGGCTCACATCTTTCTGAACTTTCGTTCTGTCTGGATTCGTTTTTGTGAATCTTTTCTGAAAACGTTCAGGTTCCAGTTCAGCCTCTTTCACCTCATCTTCATAAAACCACTTCAACAACAAACCAGAATCCTCTTGACTCTGGAACCAGTCCAACCCATCGGCTGAAGTCAGGAAGGGTCCGGAGGGAGAGACGAGGAAAACAAGACACGAGCAGGTTCGTTCTCTGATGAAGATGATGAAGATGAGTTCCTGCTAAGCTAAATTAGCTTGTTGTTGTTAATCCAGGCTCCATGAGATAAACATGAGAGCTCCTCCTCCTCTTCAGGTTGGACAGTTTACACTGTGTAATACTTGTACTTCAGTATTTCCACTTTATGCTACTTATACTTCTGATACAGAGAGAATTATTCTATTTTATTCTCCAATACATTTATTTGACAGCTTTAGTTCCTTTAAAATGAAGATTTTAAACAAAAGATAATATAACAAGCTGTTAAAACATGTTGTGAAAGACTAAACCAATGTTCTGAACATTTTTCAGAAGTTTAGTTTTTTAAATGTTTGATTTGTTAAAAGCTTTTTCCTCCAAAGTTCTCAACTGTTTAAATGATCCAGTAACTCATCACAAATCAAATAGAGAAACTCTCACAATATTTCATCCTTTTATATGTATATAAAACTGTGTATAAAGTATTTTACTGTAGCTTCACCTGCTGCTTTCCCATCTGCTTCAGTATAAAGGATCTAATGATGTCATAGAGCATAGTACAATAATATAATAATCTGTCAAACGAGTACTTTCACTTTAAAACTTGAACTACAGTGAACTCTCCTGTACCTGACAGCGTCAGCTGAAGTTACATTTAAATATTTTAGCCCAGAAACTTCAGCAAAATGAGACAAAAATCTTTTCACATTAAATGTGCCCCTGAAAAACTTGATCATGTGACCAGTAAACTGGTCATGTGCTGTAAACAGAAAGTAGATTGTCCAGAGTATTATATACTTAAAGTCTTCAAAGTAAAAGTACACAGTGCAGACAGTAAATGATGAATGTGTAAGCAGCATTTTACTGATTTATCTGGTTTCAAAATACAAACAATTTTTAATGACGATAATAATTTGAATATTTACAATGATGAATATTTACAAATTTTCACATTTAACCTGGAACCATCTTTTGTATTAAATATACACAGTATATATATCTATATATATATAGATATATATATAGTAGTATTTCAGTGACAGATCCACTGTTTCCTCTCAGTCTTCAAACAGAAAGATAAAAGTCTCTGTTGTTTGAACAGGTTAATAAAGTTATTGAGGAACTGGATGTTTCCTGTTTCCTGTTGATGATCAGAGCGTCTCTGGCCTTTTACTGCGTCTTATCTCCGCTCAGATAAAAACATCCTGTCTCTGAGGCTCGTAATCTGCTCCTGTCTGACAGGCGCAGGAATTAAAGGTCCCCCACATCAGACGCAGCTCGTCTCTCATTGGACGATCTCTCTGAGCTCAGCTGGGCGTTGGCCTTTGAAACACCTCAGAGAGAAATAAAATCATCTCACCTTGTTTTACTTTGAAAAGACAACAAACAGGTGCTGCTCCCAGACCAGTGACGATGCCACCGGCTGGTTGGAGTCATGCAGCTGAAGGTGACTAAGATCAGAGGCTTTGGTGATGAAAGAAACGCTCTCAGCCAATCACATCGCTGATCTGAAACAGTTGACCCAATCGCAGCCAGACTCGTGTTCCTGTCGTGAAAGACTGTGAGCTGTGATTGGTCAGAGCGGCATGTGATCTTATTGTCGTCTGAACACGACATCAGACAGATTCAACACAAAAATACAAATAGATCAGACCATTCGTGTGCAGCGCCCTCTTGAGGCTCAGACTGTAAACCAACACGTCTCGTGACCTGTCCGTCACGTTGCCCGGATCACATGAAGGGAATTGAACCTTTGACGCTGCTGCTGCTGTATATACAGAGTGAAATCTGATGTTTATACGTCTCTGTGAAAATATATTTTAATATTTACTGAGTGTCGCTACAGGAAACTTCTCCTGATCATCTTTATATACAGTCACTGATCATCTTTATATACAGTCACTGATCATCTTTATATACAGTCACTGATCCTCTTTATATACAGTCACTGATCATCTTTATATACAGTCACTGATCCTCTTTATATACAGTCACTGATCCTCTTTATATACAGTCACTGATCATCTTTATATACAGTCACTGATCCTCTTTATATACAGTCACTGATCATCTTTATATACAGTCACTGATCATCTTTATATACAGTCACTGATCATCTTTATATACAGTCACTGATCATCTTTATATACAGTCACTGATCATCTTTATATACAGTCACTGATCATCTTTATATACAGTCACTGATCATCTTTATATACAGTCACTGATGCTCTTTATATACAGTCACTGATGGTCTTTATATGGGGTACAATAAACAATTGTTGATCATGTTTATATGTATGTATATTATATGTTTATATAGAGACGACTCAGTGGAGATGAGCAGCTTTATGAAGAAACTTTATTTAATAAAAATACATGAATCTGAGACACAGAACCAGACTGAGACATGCAGGGTGTCTTTCTATCTCTGTGAGGACCAGGGACAGGACGTGTGTCAGTAGCAGCGCAGGAAGAAGGTGTTACAGGCGGTTCCTCTCAGGCAGTCGCACAGTCGACCGATTCGAGGTCCATGTTTCATCGCACATCGTTCACCAACGTCGCACTGAGAGAGAGACGGAGTTTCAGGTTACAGTTCTAAATACTGTATATATATATATATATAGTATGTATGAACGATGACGCAGACGTTCTCTTCCTGATTGGTTCTCATCAGTCACATGACTCGACGACCAGCGGTGAACACAAAGCTAACACTTCCACCTCGTCATCGCTCAGAGGAAAGAAATCCCTGCTCCTCTGTTACTAAGCAACCAACTGCAGAGGAGACATCTACTTCCTGTTTACTTCCTATCTCTCTCTCTCTCTCTGTCTCTGTCTCTCTCTGTCTCTGTCTCTGTCTCTCTGTCTCTCTGTCTCTCTTTCTCTTTGTCTCTCTGTCTCTCTCTGTCTCTCTCTCTCTGTCTCTGTCTCTGTCTCTGTCTCTCTCTGTGTCTGTCTCTGTCTCTCTCTGTTCTGTCTCTGTCTGTCTCTCTCTGTTCTCTGTCTGTCTCTCTTTGTCTGTCTCTGTCTCTCTGTCTCTGTCTCTCTCTCTCTGTCTGCTCTCTCTCTCTGTCTGTCTCTGTCTCTGTCTCTCTCTTTGTCTGTCTCTGTCTCTGTCTCTCTCTGTCCCTCTCTCTCTCTCTCTCTTTGTCTGTCTCTGTCTCTCTGTCTCTGTCTCTGTCTCTCTCTGTCTCTCTGTCTCTGTCTTTGTCTCTGTCTCTGTCTGACGGATCCACCCTTGACCAAAGCTTCACCTCAGTCAGCTGATCACTCGTTATTAACATGCAACAGTATGATTGACAGCTGTCACTCATGTTCTCACTCGAGGGATGACGCTGGCTTTCTTCTCCACAGAGAGTCCGACCCTGGATTCTGCCTCGTCCAGGAAACCCTGTAGAGCCTCCGCCTGGACACACACACACACACACACACACACACACACACACACACACACACACACACACACACACACACACACACACACACACACACACACACACACACATTAATGGCCTCGTCCATAACCCTCGAACCTACTGAGCTTTGTAAATTGCTATAAATAAAATGAATTGTTATTATTAAACACACACACACACTTTAATTAATAAAGAAACGTCATCATCAATTAAAGCTTCTTTAACTTAAAGTTTTAACCTTTTTTTTAAACTTCATTAGTTTAGAAAGAACAATTTAAATTAATCTTAATTAACTCAATCTTAATTTTAAATGATGATGTCACCACTTTAATTAGTTCATTACTTTAATCACCTGAAATATTTCCATTCTCTTACTTTATTTAACTTTGATTAGTTAACAACAGATCGTTTAATACCTTTTCATATTATATATATATTCTTACTATCTGCATGAAAACAGAATAATGTCTCAAAACCTTTATTATACTTTTAGTGCTTCTACATTCATTTCATAAAAAATTATATTTGACAGTTTTAAGATGTGAAATGTTTTTATTATGACTTTAATTAGATAGGGTTAGTCACCACTTTAATTACTCATCATTTTAATATTAGATTTAAATCTCATAATATAAACAATATTTTAAATCTTTATTAGTTTTCATTGACAAACATTAAACATAATGAAATCTTATATTTTGTTATAGTTTAATCAGTTTGGTCAGATGAACTTTAATTCAACATCTTAACACTTGAATCAAAGTGTAAAAACTCACCAGCTCTCTGGTCGTGAGTCCGAGTGTCGGCTCGGCCGCTGCAGACGGCAGCTGGCCGTCAGGCGACCTTTGACCCTGACACAGTGACGTCAGCAGGGACAGACAGACGGACAGGTAGACCAGCACTCGCACACCCTCCATCGCCACAGAGATTTTTACAAAACCTAAAACGTGTGAGCACAGAAAGTTATTATTTCATTTAACATGAAATCAGAAGTTCTGACGACGGGAACTCACAGAGAAATTAGATTATTAAAGATCCTGCTTCTTCTTCGGTGGTGTCTATTTCAGCTCCTTATCTTTTCTTCTTTGGTGGTTTGTCGTCCGTCTCCTCACTTGGACTCTGAGCGTCTCCTCCTCCTCCTCCTGTTTTTATACGTCTCCTCCTCCTCTGTCACGTCTCTTCTCGCTCGCTCACATTATTCATGTATTCAGTTCGTCACACGAACGCGTGCGGACGTCTGTGATTGATGATGCGTCCGAGTCGTTAATATTAAACAGGATGTCGTTGTTCGTAGGTCGAAGGTCAGAGCCTGAGAGGTTACTTTAAATCATGGAGTGGAATCTTCACACTGGATCTCTGTGTCTCTTTGTCGTTAGTTTGTGTCTCTTTGTCGTTAGTTTGTGTCTCTTTGTCTTTAGTTTGTGTCTCTTTGTCGTTAGTTTGTGTCTCTTTGTCGTTAGTTTGTGTCTCTTTGTCGTTATGTTGTGTCTCTTTGTCGTTAGTTTGTGTCTCTTTGTCATTTTGTTGTGTCTCTTTGTCGTAAGTCTGTGTATCTTTGTCGTTAGTTTGTGTCTCTTTGTCGTTTGGTTGTGTCTCTTTGTCGTTTTGTTGTGTCTCTTTGTCGTTAGTTTGTGTCTCTTTGTCGTTAGTTTGTGTCTCTTTGTCGTTATGTTGTGTCTCTTTGTCGTTAGTTTGTGTCTCTTTGTCTTTAGTTTGTGTCTCTTTGTCTTTAGTTTGTGTCTCTTTGTCTGTTAGTTTGTGTCTCTTTGTCGTTAGTTTGTGTCTCTTTGTCGTTAGTTTGTGTCTCTTTGTCTTTAGTTTGTGTCTCTTTGTCATTTTGTTGTGTCTCTTTGTCTTTAGTTTGTGTCTCTTTGTCGTTATGTTGTGTCTCTTTGTCGTTAGTTTGTGTCTCTTTGTCATTTTGTTGTGTCTCTTTGTCGTAAGTCTGTGTCTCTTTGTCGTTAGTTTGTGTCTCTTTGTCATTTGGTTGTGTCTCTTTGTCATTTTGTTGTGTCTCTTTGTCATTTGGTTGTGTCTCTTTGTCTTTAGTTTGTGTCTCTTTGTCATTTTGTTGTGTCTCTTTGTCATTTTGTTGTGTCTCTTTGTCTTTAGTTTGTGTCTCTTTGTCGTTAGTTTGTGTCTCTTTGTCGTTAGTTTGTGTCTCTTTGTCTTTAGTTTGTGTCTCTTTGTCGTTAGTTTGTGTCTCTTTGTCATTTGGTTGTGTCTCTTTGTCTTTAGTTTGTGTCTCTTTGTCATTTGGTTGTGTCTCTTTGTCTTTAGTTTGTGTCTCTTTGTCATTTTGTTGTGTCTCTTTGTCATTTTGTTGTGTCTCTTTGTCTTTAGTTTGTGTCTCTTTGTCGTAAGTCTGTGTATCTTTGTCTTTAGTTTGTGTCTCTTTGTCTTTAGTCTGTGTCTCTTTGTCGTTATGTTGTGTCTCTTTGTCGTTATGTTGTGTCTCTTTGTCGTTATGTTGTGTCTCTTTGTCATTTTGTTGTGTCTCTTTGTCTTTAGTTTGTGTCTCTTTGTCGTTATGTTGTGTCTCTTTGTCGTAAGTCTGTGTCTCTTTGTCGTTAGTTTGTGTCTCTTTGTCTTTAGTTTGTGTCTCTTTGTCGTTTTGTTGTGTCTCTTTGTCGTTATGTTGTGTCTCTTTGTCATTTTGTTGTGTCTCTTTGTCTTTAGTTTGTGTCTCTTTGTCGTTATGTTGTGTCTCTTTGTCGTTATGTTGTGTCTCTTTGTCGTAAGTCTGTGTCTCTTTGTCTTTAGTTTGTGTCTCTTTGTCTTTAGTCTGTGTCTCTTTGTCGTTATGTTGTGTCTCTTTGTCGTTATGTTGTGTCTCTTTGTCGTTATGTTGTGTCTCTTTGTCATTTTGTTGTGTCTTTGTCTTTAGTTTGTGTCTCTTTGTCATTTTGTGTCTCTTTGTCTTTAGTTTGTGTCTCTTTGTCGTTAGTTTGTGTCTCTTTGTCTTTAGTTTGTGTCTCTTTGTCGTTATGTTGTGTCTCTTTGTCGTTATGTTGTGTCTCTTTGTCGTTTTGTTGTGTCTCTTTGTCGTTAGTTTGTGTCTCTTTGTTTATAGTTGTGTCTCTTTGTCATTTTGTTGTGTCTCTTTGTCTTTAGTTTGTGTCTCTTTGTCGTTATGTTGTGTCTCTTTGTCGTTATGTTGTGTCTCTTTGTCGTTATGTTGTGTCTCTTTGTCGTAAGTCTGTGTCTCTTTGTCATTTTGTTGTGTCTCTTTGTCGTTATGTTGTGTGTCTTTGTTGTGAGGATGTAAAATGATTTCCGATAAACGGAGACACTTTGTCTTGAAAGTCACAGAAACCGATTCATTAACAGCTTCCTGTTTGGAGGTCAGAGGTCAGAGGATTGTGTGTCTCATTTGAATGTTGTGTGTCGATAAATCTCCCATCATGCTCGTCACCTGGAGGCAGCAGCTGATGACGCAGGAGGACAGTTTTGCCCTTTTCTTTGTCTGACGGACGTTGTGGGGACCTTTCATCTCCTCATTAACGGCAAAATGTCAAACTGCCGCGTCGCTGACCAATGAAAAGCTCGTATCTGTAAACGAGCTGAACTCAGATCAGATGAAGTGTCGTGTTTCATCGAGAAGCGTCAAAGTTCTTTTTAAATATCAACCAACTTCTCTTTATCAGTTTGTTTCCTGCAGATCTGTTTTTACAGCGAGTGAATAAACATCTGAAGATCAATGTTCGTCACAGACGCTGTTTATTCAGAGAAGAAGAAGAAGACGACAGGAGACGACGTCACGACCTTCACAAGAAGAATGAGCTCAAAGTTAGAAAAGATCAACACAAAACGTCCAATGATATGTCTGCTCAGCTGTGACATCACTGACAGGGGGCGTGGTCACACAATCTAAAATATTCACACATGAATTTATTATTACTGACGTTGTGGGGACCTGAACTTGTTACAGAGTATGTGTGTGTGTGTGTGTGTGTGTGTGTGTGTGTGTGTGTGTGTGTGTGTGTGTGTGTGTGTGTGACTGTGTGTGTGTGAGCGTGTGTGTGTGTGTGTATTTGTTATCAGCTCACAGCAGAGTTTCACTGAAGGTCACAGACGAAGACGAAACACACAGAGGATCCATCAAACACCTTTCATCCTGCAGGTGTGTGTGTGTGTGTGTGTGTGTGTGTGTGTGTGTGTGTGTGTGTGTGTGTGTGTGTGCGTGTGTCGTGTGCTGTGTGTGTGTGTGTGTGTGTGTGTGTGTGTGTGTGTGTGTGTGTGTGTGTGTGTGTGTGTGTGCTCTTGTACAGATGTCTTTGTGAGGAACATATATATACATATATATATATGTATATATATATATATGTATGTATATATATATATATGTTATACATTAGTAACAATCTAATTCTATGATTAATAACAGTTTATCGCTCACAGGTCATTTTCTTTCTACAGAATAATTTCTTTAACTAGATTACTTGTATTTTTACTCCATTATTAAGGTACTTTTACGTCAGTAAAACGAGTAAACGTCTGTCATTTGGACTTTAGTTATTTTGTATCATTATTAATGTGAAGTTTATTTTGAATGAGACACATGAGCTGAATAACAATGTGTGTTAATGGAAGCTTTCATATGAAAACCGTTCTCTTCTCTTTTCCTGTAAAACTAAAACATTTTCAACAAATAGAACAAAAAGTCGTTTTCAGTCCTGATGATAAAAAGTAAAGGGAGAACAAAGTGTTGAGTTTGTTGTCGTGCAGATTCGTCCTGGACTGAAATAACCGTGGAGCCCGAGGCGCCACCCCCCCGCTGTGCCACCGTGACACTGACGGACTCGATCCTCATTAACAGACACATCGCATCACAATCAAACCACAAATAAACTGTAACATGTGACACCTCCGGGCTCCTGTAGATTTAGGATATATTTAAAGTCCCAACTTTTTTATTCTGACAGAAACTCAGATTTTCACTGTATTAAATAAAAATCTGATTTGATGTAGAATCGATCAAATAAAACTTCACCTCCACACGTCTTGTTAGTTAAGAAAAGAGAAACAAGAAAACAGGAACATGCAGCTGTGGCTGAGGGGGTAGAGCTGGTCCTCCAACCAGAGGTTGGTGGTTCAACCCCCAGCCCAAGTGTCCCTGGGCAAGATGCTGAGCCCCTCAGAGATGATGAACGCACGTATTGTACTTGTAAGTTGCTTAGGATAAAAGCGTCAGCTAAATGACATGTAATGTGATTATGTCGTGGTCACGTAATATATATTTTTTCCAAATGTCACCAGGGGGCGCCGTAACTTAAACATTGACACAATCCCAGATGTTTTACCGGCTGTTCTTCCTGCATTCAGCAGCTGGAACTGTTTCTTTTATTCTGGATGTTTGTTCTGCTCTGATTTTTATTATTCAACAGTTTGATCCTCACTGTGAAATATGAAGTTCTGCTGTCATTCAGACTGTCCATGTCTGTGATTGGTCATATGCAGTAAACTCCGCCCCTTTCATGTGCATTTAGGAAAACCTAAATACTAAATGTTAAATTTAAATATGAAGTTTATATATAAAATGTGAATATAAATGTTAAATCTAAAAGCTAAACGTTAAATCTAACCCGAAATGTTAGATACATGCTGCACAACATCAGGAGGATAAGTCCCCTTCTCAGGTTCTGGTCCAGGTTCTGGTCCAGACTCTGGTCATCAGCTGTCTCTGGTCAGGTTCTGGTCCAGGCTCTGGTCCAGGCTCTGGTCCAGACTCTGGTCATCTCACACCTATAGACTACTGCCCCTCCCTCCTGGCAGGTCTACCTGCTGCTGCCATCCGACCTCTGCAGCTCATCCAGACTCTAGTACTGTGTGTGTGTGTGTGTGTGTGTGTGTGTGTGTGTGTGTGTGTGTGTGTGTGTGTGTGTGTGTGTGTGTGTGTGTGTGTGTGTGTGTGTGTGTGTGTGTGTGTGTGTGTGTGTGTGTGTGTGTGTGTGTGTGTGTGTGTGTGTGGAGCAATAAACCCTTGATTGAATCATCAAGGTTTATATATTTTATTGAAAAAACAAAACAATCAATAAACAATAAAACAGTTCTGGATAGAAAATCGTTCAATCTTTTTTTAACTTTCTATCTTTCAATAACATTTCTCTTATTTACTGTCAAATTTTTAAACTTTCCCCAAAACCTATTTTTCTGGATTTGTTCTGTGTGCAACTTTGAACAAACAGTGATGTGATGATCACAGGAACCAACAGATGAACTGGGAAGTGCTGCTGGTTTCCAACGTGCTGCTGGTTTCCAACGTGCTGCTGGTTTCCAACGTGCTGCTGGTTTCCAACGTGCTGCTGGTTTCCAACGTGCTGCTGGTTTCCAACGTGCTGCTGGTTTCCAACGTGCTGCTGGTTTCCAACGTGCTGCTGGTTTCCAACGTTTCAGGCTGCTGGTTTCACTGCTGCTTCAACACATTTAGTCGATGCTTCGTCTCCTCGTCACGTTTATTAGATATTTATCCTCAGAAAATCTAAACATGGAGGCTCATTCATATTATGTACGAATATTAATACTTAAATCTGTTCTGCCTCAAATAAAAAAGTGATAAGCTGTGAAAACGTGATGAAGTTTTCATATTTATCAGAAACGTTCTGAAGGGAGGTGCTGATAAAGGTCTGTGATTGGCTGAGCTCCACCAGGTCCCACGGGTGCCAGAGGTGACCCCTCCCACCTCAGATCCGGTTGGACCAGTGCAGGATCGAACGCACCCGACGGCGACGACTGAAAAACCAGAAGAAACAAACACACGTTCAGAATCTCATCAACAAAACGTCAAAAGAAACGGGGGTTATACCTTCCGGTGTTCCAACATTATTATTGGCCAGCTACTGCCAGACCAATGAGCTCCATGATACACCCAAGTGGTTGCAATTGGAATTATTATTATTATCCAATGAATCTAGTTGAGGACAATTTTGTTCTGCAAAATTCACTTAAGATTTTGAAAAAGATTAAAATGGTGCTTCAAGCTCCTGAAGTTCCGTAACATTCTCCTTTTTGTTTGAATCATAATTTAATTCCCTCTCAATCTGATCAGGCTTTTATTTACTGGACGGATAAAGGACCTCGAGCTCACTTTGTCTGTTACTTACAAGTTAGACATTTTGCTAAAAATTATATAAAAACTTTGAAAACCCACTTCATAAACTGTATTCATAAATACAGTTTATGAATTATTTAAATATGAATTAACCAAAGTGTCTCTCCCAGATTCCTCATTTTAACAACCTCCGACATCACTGGTTATCAAGTGTGTGTGTGTGTGTGTGTGACCTGCTGAGTGTGTCTCTCATAGTGTGTTTCTCATAGTGTGTGTGTGTGTGTGTGTGTGTGTGTGTGACCTGCGGAGTGTGTCTCTCATAGTGTGTGTGTGTGTGTGTGTGTGTGTGTGTGTGTGTGTGACCTGCTGAGTGTGTCTCTCATAGTGTGTGTGTGTGTGTGTGTGACCTGCTGAGTGTGTCTCTCATAGTGTGTGTGTGTGTGTGTGTGTGTGTGTGTGTGTGACCTGCTGAGTGTGTCTCTCATAGTGTGTGTGTGTGTGTGTGTGTGTGTGTGTGTGTGTGTGTGTGTGTGTGTGTGTGTGTGTGTGTGTGTGTGTGTGTGACCTGCTGTGTGTGTCTCTCATAGTGTGTGTGTGTGTGTGTGTGTGTGTGTGTGACCTGCTGAGTGTGTCTCTCATAGTGTGTGTGTGTGTGTGTGTGTGTGTGTGTGTGTGTGTGTGTGTGTGTGTGTGTGTGTGTGTGTGTTGACCTGCTGAGTGTGTCTCTCATAGTGTGTGTGTGTGTGTGTGTGTGTGTGTGTGTGTGTGTGTGTGTGTGACCTGCTGAGTGTGTCTCTCATAGTGTGTGTGTGTGTGTGTGTGTGTGTGTGTGTGTGTGACCTGCTGAGTGTGTCTCTCATAGTGTGTGTGTGTGTGTGTGTGTGTGTGTGTGTGTGTGTGACCTGCTGAGTGTGTCTCTCATAGTGTGTGTTGTAGCTGCTGCAGATTCACACTGATCATGATCATCAGGGTCCAGACGAGTGTCCTGATTGCCTGCAGACACACACACATCATCAGATAAACACACACACACACACACAATAATAATGGTTAAGAGTTCATGTCACATTTTCTAGAGGTTTGAATTAAAAGACAAAGGTCTCTTAGCTTTATGTGGATTTGATTTTGTGATTTTGAGTTGTTCTGTGAGACTGAGGCTCTTCTTCCTCTTCTTCCTCTTCTTCCTCTTCTTAAGGCTGGACTGCTCCACTGCGCTGTCTGAGGGGTTTGGTGGCAGCTCGTCAGGGAATCGAACGTGTGTTCTTCAGACTGATGGACAACATGGACCAGGCTGTGTTGGACAGGTCCTGTGTCACTGGGGAGAGCTGCTCTCTGCTTTTAAACTTTTAGTGGAACACATAACTCTAGTGTTTGTGTGTAGATGTGTGAAAGTATTTAACATTCATTCTTTCACATTGATTTAAATAACTAAGATTTTGGGGACAATGTGTCATGAATAAAGTTATTTGAAAGTCAAAGTGTTCTTCTTGTTTCAGACGTTGTGAGTTCACCAGGAGAAACGTCTGATGAGAAGGTTTGCTCTCTAAACCAGTAGCTGTCACTGATTCGTCCAGATATTTGTTTCTATATTAAATCCAGGAGCCGTGTTGATGAGCCTCGTAGAGTTCGCTCCGACGGACGATCAAACCCCGATCAGGTTTCACTGAATTCTAACTGACCTTTTACTCTGGTCTCATTTCAGTGAATCGGAGTTCGAAGAGGTTTAAGTTTGGTTTAACTCTTTAACTGTTTAATTGGAAAACATTGAGTTTAATTTGACCTTAAATAGAATATCTCAGTGTAAGATAATTTATTTATCTTTATAAATAAACCCGTGGTTACTTACTAGAGAAACAGGAAGTGATGTGCTGTTACGAACGTCGACGCTCTCTGTGCTTCCTGTGGTGGTTGTCGTGGTTACGGTCTCCTCCTCCAGGTCGATGAACGGTTCACTGAACTTCTCCAGGTCCTCACTGCTGCCGTTGCCTGAGAACACGTCGAGAGAAACACCTGAGGAACCTGGAAACATTACATCACCTGAATCCAGAGCTTTCTTTTTATTTGACAATGATTCTTTTTGAAAA
>NC_061499.1:2850011-2935011 GCF_022539355.2 Hippoglossus stenolepis
ATGCATCGTGGGAAACAGACACAGTCATTCATCACATAAATCCCCAGATTAGAATCAGGTTCAGACACGAAGACACTGAACTGAAGGTTCTCACACACACACACACACAGACACGTATCTATATACATGTGAGGACTTTAACCTTACACTGAGGATGTGGAGGTCAAATCGTCCTGAAATCTTTCCCATCATGTAACTCCCAGCTGATGGACACGGTCCTCGGGGGGTCGCTGCCTTGCTCCAGGGCATTCTGGGAAAGTTGTGGTGTTCTCATGGATTCTAAATTTAACTGTGACAGTGGCTGTGTGACACCTGCTGGTTTTAGGCTCCGTGTGGGGACTATGTGTGTGTGTGACTCTTGTTTATGCGTCATCACAGACTGAAGAGAAACTAACAAAATAAAGAAATGTAAAGTTATTAAAAATGTGATGAATGAATGTGACACTGAACATGAGGTCACGTGACCTTTGACCCTCAACCAACACATCAACTTTCACCTGAAAGGTTCTGAATATGAAGAAATTCTCTTCTCAACATATCGTGTTCATAAGAATGGGACGACGAGCAGAAAAGTATAAAACAAAACCTTTATTGGTCAATGGACACAATAGAAAAATATATTAAACTTAAACTGAAATAACATTTAGAAACGAAAACTAAATTAAAATGTTTTTATAACGTCAGCGAGTCGACAATCACACGTCTTCCTCCAGTTCAATAAATCTAAATCTCTTTCTCTCACGATGAGTCATAGATAATATTAAACTGAAGCCAAGTCACGGCTCATGAACCTCCTCCTCCATGTTAGCAGATGGGACATGGACCAAACTAAAAGTTAACGTTCAATAAATGTTTGTCAAAGATGGTTTCTGTCATTTCAGGTTTGATGATATAAAAACAGGCAGCAGACGGGGGGGGTCAGCAGCAGCTTGTATTAACGGTGCAGAAGAAGAAGGAGGAGGAGGAGGAGGACCAGCCTCAGCTATAAACTCTGCTCTTAGTTCTCCACTTCCTCTCTACTCTCCATCTTCTCCTCCTGTTTCTCCTCCTCCATCACCAGCAGCAGCTCCAGCTCTGGTCCCGGTCCAGGTCCAGGTCCAGGTCCTGGTCCAGGTCCTGGTGTCTCCAGGGGCTGGATGAGAGCCTCGTTAAGGACTTTAATCATCCTCGCTGCCTCACATCGATCCTCCACCTGCTGCAGGTCACACACCGAGCTGAACGACCTGAGGAGTTCCCATGGCAACACAGAACGTTATTATTACCACAGAAGAAGAAATACTCAAATCACTGTACTGGTCAGTGTGTTCACAAGGAAAACATCTCATTTAAAAAATAAAACTAGTTTTCAAACTAAAACGAGACGTTTAGTTTGTCGTAACCATAGCAACAGCGAGGTTCTAAAAGTAAGACATGTCAATGAGGACACTTGTCTGCAGCCTCACAGAGAAGAAGAAGAATCGGAATAAGAAGAAAATCCAGATGTTCTGACCTGCGGAGGACGTTTGTCTCCGAGTTCAGAGTCGTACAAACTTCACTGAGCCAACAGCTGAGAGTGAGAGCGAGCTGATCCAGGCCGAGACCGTCCAGACCCTGAGACACCAGCTGGGTCCAACGCACCTGGAGGACAACATCAGAGTCACATCATCAACAACTGAGTCAGGGGAGTCAGGGGAGTCAGGGGAGTCACAGGAGTCAGGTGAGTGAGAGGAGTCAGACGGGAGTGAGAGGAGTCAGACGGGAGTGAGAGGAGTCAGACGGGAGGGAGAGGAGTCAGGCTGGAGCGAGAGGAGTCAGACGGGAGTCACAGGAGTCAGGTGAGTGAGAGGAGTCAGGTGAGTCACAGGAGTCAGGTGAGTCACAGGAGTCAGGTGAGTGAGGAGGAGTCAGGGAGCGAGAGGAGTCAGGTGAGTGAGAGGAGTCAGGTGAGCGAGAGGAGTCAGGTGAGTGAGAGGAGTCAGGGGAGTCAGGGTACTGAGAGGAGTCAGGTGAGCGAGAGGAGACCCCCCTGAGACACCAGCTGGGTCCAACGCACCTGGAGGACAACATCAGAGTCACATCATCAACAACTGAGTCAGGGGAGTCAGGGGAGTGAGAGGAGTCAGGTGAGCGAGAGGAGTCAGGTGAGCGAGAGGAGTCAGGCGGGAGTCAGGGGAGTCACAGGAGTCAGGTGAGCGAGAGGAGTCAGGCGGGAGTCAGGGGAGTCACAGGAGTCAGGTGAGTGAGAGGAGTCAGGCGGGAGTCAGGGGAGTCACAGGAGTCAGGTGAGTGAGAGGAGTCAGGCGGAGTCAGGGAGTCACAGGAGTCAGGTGAGTGAGAGGAGTCAGGGGGAGTCAGGGGAGTCACAGGAGTCAGGTGAGCGAGAGGAGTCAGGTGAGTGAGAGGAGTCAGACGGGAGTCACAGGAGTCAGGTGAGTGAGAGGAGTCAGGTGAGTGAGAGGAGTCAGACGGGAGCGAGAGGAGTCAGGGGAGCGAGAGGAGTCAGGCGGGCGAGAGGAGTCAGCGGAGCGAGAGGAGTCACGGGAGCGAGAGGAGTCAGGCGGAGCGAGAGGAGTTGATGGAGCGAGAGGAGTCAGACGGAGCGAGAGGAGTCAGACGGAGCGAGAGGAGTCAGACGGAGCGAGAGGAATCAGGCGGGAGAGGAGTCTGATGGAGCGAGAGCTGTGAGGGAGCGAGAGGAGCCAGGGGCGGAGCGAGAGGAGTCAGGCGGAGCGAGAGGAGTCAGAGGGAGCCAGAGGAGTCAGGCGGAGCGAGAGGAGTCAGTTTAGCGAGCTTATTTTTGTTAGACGCGACCTTGTTTACATATCGGGACTATCGTGATGACGCACGGATGAGTCATGTTTCCAGGAGTCACAGGGGTTGCGCACTGTTTGCATGGAGTGGAGGAGTCAGGTGAGTAAGAGGAGTCAGGCGGAGCGAGAGGAGTCAGGTGAGTGAGAGGAGTCAGACGGGAGCGAGAGGAGTCAGGCGGGAGTGAGAGGAGTCAGGTGAGTAAGAGGAGTCAGGCGGGAGTAAGAGGAGTCAGGCGGGAGTGAGAGGAGTCAGGGGAGTAAGAGGAGTCAGGCGGGAGTGAGAGGAGTCAGGCGGGAGTAAGAGGAGTCAGACGGGAGTAAGAGGAGTCAGGCGGGAGTAAGAGGAGTCAGGCGGGAGTAAGAGGAGTCAGACGGAGTAAGAGGAGTCAGGCGGAGTGAGAGCAGTCAGATGGGAGTGAGAGGAGTCAGGCGGGAGTAGGAGTCAGACGGGAGTAAGAGGAGTCAGGCGGAGTAAGAGGAGTCAGGCGGGAGTGAGAGGAGTCACGGGAGTGAGAGCAGTCAGATGGGA
Source organism: Hippoglossus stenolepis (assembly GCF_022539355.2). Lineage (NCBI taxonomy): Eukaryota > Metazoa > Chordata > Actinopteri > Pleuronectiformes > Pleuronectidae > Hippoglossus > Hippoglossus stenolepis. The sequence continues at coordinate 2,853,330 of NC_061499.1, forward strand.
GTGAGAGGAGTCAGCGGGAGTAAGAGGAGTCAGACGGGAGTAAGAGGAGTCAGGCGGGAGTAAGAGGAGTCAGGCGGAGTAAGAGGAGTCAGGCGGAGTGAGAGGAGTCACGGAGTAAGAGGGTCAGCGTGGAGCGAGAGGAGTCAAAGGGAGCGAGAGGAGTCAGACGGAGCGAGAGGAGTCAGGTGAGTAAGAGGAGTCAGACGGAGCAGAGAGTCAGGGAGTGAGAGGAGTCAGGTGAGTAAGAGGAGTCAGGCGGGAGTAAGAGGAGTCAGGCGGGAGCGAGAGGAGTCAGGTGAGTAAGAGGAGTCAGGTGAGTGAGAGGAGTCAGACGGGAGCGAGAGGAGTCAGACGGGAGCGAGAGGAGTCAGACGGAGCGAGAGGAATCAGGCGGGAGCGAGAGGAATCAGGCGGGAGCGAGAGGAGTCAGGCGGAGCGAGAGGAGTCATGTGAGAGAGAGGAGTCAGGCGGAGCGAGAGGAGTCAGGCGGGAGCGAGAGGAGTCAGACGGGAGCGAGAGGAGTCAGGCGGGAGCGAGAGGAGTCAGGCGGGAGCGAGAGGAGTCAGGCGGGAGCGAGAGGAGTCAGGCGGGAGCGAGAGGAGTCAGGCGGGAGCGAGAGGAGTCAGGCGGGAGTGAGAGGAGTCAGGTGAGTAAGAGGAGTCAGGCGGGAGCGAGAGGAGTCAGGCGGGAGCGAGAGGAGTCAGGCGGGAGCGAGAGGAGTCAGGCGGGAGCGAGAGGAGTCAGGCGGGAGCGAGAGGAGTCAGACGGGAGCGAGAGGAGTCAATGGAGCCAGAGGAGTGTATGGAGCTTAGAGAGGAGTCAGGAGCCAGAGGAGTCAGACGGAGCGAGAGAGTCAGGCGGAGTGAGAGGAGTCAGGTGAGTAAGAGGAGCTGAAGGAGCGAGAGGAGTCAGGTGAGTAAGAGGAGTCAGGCGGGAGCGAGAGGAGTCAGGCGGGAGTGAGAGGAGTCAGGTGAGTAAGAGGAGTCAGGCGGGAGTAAGAGGAGTCAGGGAGTGAGAGGAGTCAGGTGAGTAAGAGGAGTCAGACGGAGCGAGAGGAGTCAGGCGGAGTGAGAGGAGTCAGGTGAGTAAGAGGAGTCAGGCGGGAGTAAGAGGAGTCACGGAGTAAGAGGAGTCAGGCGGAGTGAGAGGAGTCAGGCGGAGCGAGAGGAGTGAAGGGGAGCGAGAGGTCAGACGGGAGCGAGAGGAGTCAGCGGGAGCGAGAGGAGTCAGACGGAGCGAGAGGAGTCAGGCGGAGTGAGGAGCAGGCGGGAGCGAGAGGAGTCAGGGGAGTGAGAGGAGTCAGGCGGGAGTAAGAGGAGTCAGGCGGAGTAAGAGGAGCCAAGTGGAGTGAGAGGAGTCAGGCGGGAGTGAGAGCAGTCACGGAGTGAGAGGAGTCAGGCGGAGTAAGAGGAGTCAGACGGGAGTAAGAGGAGCAGGCGGGAGTGAGAGGAGTCAGGGAGTGAGAGGAGTCAGGCGGGAGTGAGAGGAGTCAGGCGGGAGTGAGAGGAGTCAGGCGGGAGCGAGAGGAGTCAGGGGAGCGAGAGGAGTCAGACGGGAGCGAGAGGAGTCAGGCGGGAGCGAGAGGAGTCAGGCGGGAGCGAGAGGAGTCAGGCGGGAGTGAGAGGAGTCAGGCGGGAGTGAGAGGAGTCAGGTGAGTAAGAGGAGTCAGGCGGGAGCGAGAGGAGTCAGGTGAGTAAGAGGAGTCAGGAGTAAGAGGAGTCAGGCGGAGCGAGAGGAGCAGGCAGGAGTGAGAGGGAGTCAGGTGAGTAAGAGGAGCAGGCGGAGTAAGAGAGTCAGGCGGGAGTAAGAGGAGTCAGGCGGAGTAAGAGGAGTCAGGCGGGAGCGAGAGGAGTCAGGTGGAGCGAGAGGAGTCTGGCGTGGAGCGAGAGGAGTCAGACGGGAGCGAGAGGAGTCAGACGGAGCGAGAGGAGTCAGGCGGAGTAAGAGGAGTCAGACGGGAGCAAGAGGAGTCAGGCGGAGCGAGAGGAGTAGGGGAGTGAGAGGAGTCAGGTGAGCGAGAGGAGTCAGTGAGCGAGAGGAGTCAGGCGGGAGTCAGAGTCACAGGAGTCAGGTGAGCGAGAGGAGTCAGGCGGAGTCAGGGAGTCACAGGAGTCAGGTGAGTGAGAGGAGTCAGGCGGGAGTCAGGGGAGTCACAGGAGTCAGGTGAGTGAGAGGAGTCAGGCGGGAGTCAGGGGAGTCACAGGAGCAGTGAGTGAGAGGAGTCAGGCGGGAGTCAGGAATGCAGGAGTCAGTGAGTGAGAGGAGTCAGGCGGAGAGGATCACAGGAGTCAGGTGAGCGAGAGGAGTCAGGTGAGTGAGAGGAGTCAGACGGAGTCACAGGAGTCAGGTGAGTGAGAGGAGTCAGGTGAGTGAGAGGAGTCAGACGGGAGCGAGAGGAGTCAGACGGAGCGAGAGGAGTCAGGGGAGCGAGAGGAGTCAGGCGGAGCGAGAGGAGTCAGGCGGAGCGAGAGGAGTCAGGCGGGAGCGAGAGGAGTCAGGGGAGCGAGAGGAGTCAGACGGGAGCAGAGGAGCCAGACGGAGCGAGAGGAGTCAGACGGGAGCGAGAGGAATCAGGCGGGAGCAGAGGAGTCAGGCGGAGCAGGAGGAGTCAGGCGGGAGCGAGAGGAGTCAGGCGGGAGCGAGAGGAGTCAGGCGGAGCGAGAGGAGTCAGGCGGAGCGGAGGAGCACGGGAGCAGAGGAGTCAGGCGGAGCGAGAGGAGTCAGAAGGAGCGAGAGGAGTCAGACGGAGCGGAGGAGTCAGACGGGAGCGAGAGGAGTCAGGCGGGAGCGAGAGGAGTCAGAGGGAGCGAGAGGAGTCAGGCGGAGCAGAGGAGCCAGACGGGCGAGGAGTCAGGCGGAGAGGAGGAGTCAGGTGAGTAAGAGGAGTCAGGCGTAGAGGAGTCAGGTGAGTAAGAGGAGTCAGACGGAGCGAGAGGAGTCAGGGGAGTGAGAGGAGTCAGGTGAGTAAGAGGAGGACGGGAGTAAGAGGAGTCAGCGGAGTGAGGAGTCAGGAGTAAGAGGAGTCAGACGGGAGGAGAGGAGTCAGGAGTAAGAGGAGTCAGACGGGAGTAAGAGGAGTCAGGCGAGTAAGAGGAGCCAGGAGTAAGGGTCAGACGGAGTAAGAGGAGTCAGGCGAGTGAGAGCAGTCAGATGGGAGTGAGAGGAGTCAGGGAGTAAGAGGAGTCAGACGGAGTAAGAGGAGTCAGGCGGAGTAAGAGGAGTCAGAAGGAGTGAGAGGAGTCAGGAGGGAGAGCAGTCAGATGGGAGTGAGAGAGTCAGGCTGGAGTAAGAGGAGTCAGACGGGAGTAAGAGGAGTCAGGCGGAGTAAGAGGAGTCAGGCGGAGTATGAGGAGTCAGGCGGGAGTGAGAGGAGTCAGGCGGAGTAAGAGGAGTCAGGCGGGAGCGAGAGGAGTCAGGCGGAGCGAGAGGAGTCAGACGGAGCGAGAGGAGTCAGGTGAGTAAGGGAGTCAGACGGGCGGAGGAGTCAGGCAGTGAGAGGAGTCAGGTGAGTAAGAGGAGTCAGGCGGGAGTAAGAGGAGTCAGGCGGAGCGAGAGGAGTCAGGTGAGTAAGAGGAGTCAGGTGAGTGAGAAGGAGTCAGACGGAGCGAGGAGTCAGACGGGAGCGAGAGGAGTCAGGCGGAGCGAGAGGAATCAGGCGGGAGCGAGAGGAATCAGGCGGGAGCGAGGGAGTCAGGCGGGAGCGAGAGGAGTCAGGCGGGAGAGAGAGGAGTCAGGCGGGAGCGAGAGGAGTCAGGCGAGGCGAGAGGAGTCAAACGGAGCGAGAGAGGAGTCAGACGAGAGCGAGAGGAGTCAGGCGAGCGAGAGGAGTCAGGCGCGAGGGAGTCAGGCGAGGCGAGGAGTCAGGCGGAGGAGAGGAGCAGGCGGGAGGAGGGAGTCAGGTGAGTAAGAGGAGTCACGGAGCGAGAAGAGTCGGCGGAAGAGGAGTCAGCGGAGCGAGAGGAGTCAGGCGGGAGCGAGAGGAGTCAACGGAGCGAGAGGAGTCATGAAGGGTAGGGGGAGGAGTCAGGCGGGAGAGGAGTAGGGGAGCGAAGGAGTCAGACGGGAGCGAGAGGAGTCAAGGAGTGAGAGGAGTCAGGTGAGTAAGAGGAGTCAGGCGGGAGCGAGAGGAGTCAGGTGAGTAAGAGGAGTCAGGCGGAGCGAGGAGTCAGGCGGAGTGAGAGGAGTCAGGTGAGTAAGAGGAGTCAGGCGGAGTAAGAGGAGTCAGGCGGGAGTGAGAGGAGTCAGGTGAGTAAGAGGAGTCAGACGGGGCGAGAGGAGTCAGGCGGGAGTGAGTCAGGTGAGTAGAGTCAGGCAGAGTAAGAGGTCAGGCGGGAGTAAGAGGAGTCAGGCGGGAGTGAGAGGAGTCAGGCGGGAGCGAGAGGAGTCAGGCGGGGCGAGAGGAGTCAGGCGGGAGCGAGAGGAGTCAGAGGAGCGAGAGGAGTCAGACGGGAGAAGAGAAGAAGCGGGAGGGAGCGAGGAGAGAGTCAGGCGGAGTAAGAGGAGTCAGGCGGAAGAGAGGAGTCAGGCGGAGTAAGAGGAGTCAGGCGGAGTGAGAGGAGTCAGGCGGGAGTGAGAGCAGTCAGGCGGAGTGAGAGGAGTCAGGGGGAGTAAGAGGAGCGGAACGGGAGTAGGAGGAGTCAGCGGGAGTAAGAAGAGTCAGGCGGGAGTAAGAGGAGTCAGGCGGAGTGAGAGGAGTCAGGCGAGAGTGAGAGGAGTCAGGCGGGAGTAAGAGGAGTCAGGCGAGGCTAGAAGAGTCAGCGGGAGCGAAGGAGTCAGACGGGGCGAGAGGAGTCAGGCGGGCGAAGGAGTCAGGGGGACCGAGAAGTCGGGAGTGAGAGAGTCAGGGAGGAGAGGAGTCAGTGAGTAAGAGGAGTCAGGCGGGAGCGGAAGGAGTCAGGTGAGTAAGAGGAGTCAGGCGGAGTAAGAGGAGTCAGCGAGCGAGAGGAGTCAGGCGGGAGTGAGAGGAGTCAGGTGAGTAAGAGGAGTCAGGCGGGAGTAGAGAGGAGTCAGGCGGGAGTAGAGGAGTCAGGCGGGAGTAAGAGGAGTCAGGCGGGAGCGAGAAGTCAGGAGGCTTGAAGGAATCAAGCGAGGCGAGAGGAAGTCAGACGGGAGCGAGGAGTCAGACGGGAGCGAGAGGAGTCAGGCGGGAAAGAGGAGTCAAGCGGGGCAAGAGGAGTCAGGCGGAGCGAGAGTCAAGCGAGGCGGAAGTCAAGCGAGGAGAGAAGTCAGGCGGGAGTGAGAAGTCAGAGCGGAGTAAGAGGAGTCAGGCGGAATAAGAGGAGTCAGGCGGGGCTGAAGAGTGGCGGGAGGAGAAGTCAGGCGGGGCTGAGAAGTCAGGCGGGAGCGAGAGGAGTCAGGGAGTGAGAGGAGTCAGGCGGGAGTCACAGGAGTCAGGTGAGTGAGAGGAGTCAGGCAGGAGGAAGAGGAGTCAGACGGGAGCCAGAGGAGTCAGGCGGGAGTGAGAAGAGTCAGGTGAGTAAGAGGAGTCAAGGCGAGAGTAGAGTCAGAGCGGGAGTAAGAGGAGTCAGGCGGAGCGAGAGGAGTCAGGCGAAGCGAGAGGAGTCAGGCGAGAGCGAGAGGAGTCAGACGAGGCGAGGAGTCAAGGGAGCGAGAGGAGTCAGACGGGAGTAAGAGGAGTCAGGCGGGAGTAAGAGGAGTCAGGCGGGAGTGAGAGGAGTCAGACGGGAGTGAGAGGAGTCAGATGGGAGTGAGAGGAGCACGGGAGTAGAGGAGTCAGACGGGAGTAAGAGGAGTCAAGCGGGAGTAAGAGGAGTCAGGCGGGAGTAAGAGGAGTCAGGGAGTGAGAGGAGTCAGGCGGGTAGAGAGTCAGGCGAGGCGAGAGGAGTCAGGCGGGGCGAGAGGAGTCAGACGGGAGCGAGAGGAGTCAGAGCCGAGGCTTGAAGAGTCAAGCCGAGGCGAGAGGAGTCAGCGGGAGTGAGAGGAGTCAGGTGAATAAGAGTCAGGCGGGGCTTGAAGAGTCAGGTGAGTAAGAGTCAGGCGGAGTAAGAGAGTCAGCGGGAGCGAAGGAGTCAGGCGGGGTAGGGTCAGGTGGTAAGAGGAGTCAGGCGGGAGTAAGAGGAGTCAGGCGGGAGTAAGAGGAGTCAGAGCGGGAGTAAGAGGAGTCAGGCGGGAGCGAGAGGAGTCAGAGCGGGAGCGAGAGATCAGGAGGCGAAGGAGTCAGGCAGGGCGAAGGAGTCAGACGGGGAGCGAGAGGAGTCAGCGGGAGTGAGAGGAGTCAGACGGGAGCAAGAAGAGTCAAGCGGGAGCGAGAGGAGTCAAGCGAGGCGAGAGGAGTCAGGCGGAGGAGAGGAGTCAAGCGAGGTGAAGAGTCAGGCGGGAGTAAGAGGAGTCAGGCGGGAAGAGAAGTCAGCGGGCGAAGAGTCAAGCGGGAGGAAGAGGAGTCAGGCGGAGCGAAGAGTCAGGCGGGAAGAGAGAGTCAGACGGAGTGAGAGGAGTCAGGCGGGAGTGAGAGGAGTCAGGCGGGAGTGAGAGGAGTCAGGCGGGAGGGAGAGGAGTCAGGCGGGAGTGAGAGGAGTCAGGCGGGAGGAAGAGGAGTCAGGGGACAGTACCTGCAGAAAGTCCCTGAGTACTGGCGTCACACAGACGTCAAGCGGCTGCAGACGACAGCAGCATCCTGATGGGATGACGATGGAATCTGTAGAGATGGAGGACAGGTCGTCTCTGAACTGGTTGCTCAGGTGACCTCGATGGACGTCCACCATGAGGACAGACTCACTGTCACACCCTAAGGCTGCCAAATGGGGGCGCCACACCTGCACAGGTACAGACAGGAGAAGGTTGAGCAAGATGATGTTAAAATAAGAATGTGGAGGAAGTTTGGATGTAAATAACAAGTCTTTGATGACAGATGTGACTGAAGACAAAGCATTTGAAAAAGACAAATAATTGCAATCATAATAATAATATTTATTAATATTAATAATTTGTATTATTATTGTAAAGATATATGTAAAGGCTCAGTATGAGCTCATTTCTTGGACCTTGTTGACCCAGATGTGCAGACGCTCCTGGTCGGTGAAGCCTTCCTGCCGAGCCTCCAGCAGAACGTTATCAGGGAACCCTTCAGGAACACGTGATGTAGTTCCCCTGAAGAACACCAGGGGGGTCAAGATGGTCCCATCGGACAGAGCGGAGAGGACAATGTCAAAAAGAGGAGAGTCTCCAGGGGAACCAAACAGCTGGAAGGCCAACTGGTTCTGGTCGTTGAAGGAGTCCGAGTCGATGAAGATGGAGAACTCGTCCATGCATCCGACGGAGTGAAGAGGAAGAGCTTTACTGTGAATCTGCAGCAGAATGAAGAGACGTTCAGTGTGAAGGAGTTAGTGACATCATCAGGTGTCGTATATGTGAACGTACACCACCTAGAGACATCTAGTGGTGAAGTTACATATAATAAACCACTGGACCCTGAGGACACAGAGGAGGCTGCAGGAAAAGTTTCAGAAAATGTCCCGAGCAAATGACTCAGACATTTGTTCTCACATACAGAGCCTCCAAAACCAGTTTCAGGAAAACAACTTCTGTTCGTGTCTAAAAACATCTCCACTCTTTTGTTGACATGAATGAAAACTGACCTGTGATCGTAGCGATTGTATGAATGTGTGGATTTTCTTCTTGATTTTCCTCGGCAGCACGGTTTGGCTGCTGGTCTGCCGACCGGCATCATATCTCAGCATGAAGTCCACAGTCCAGTTGTAACAGTCGATCAGTGGACTGTCCTCTCCCAGGATTCCCCTGGCCCTCTGCAGCAAGATGTCTTCACTCACGACTAACTGTTGCTCTCTCCAAAGCAACAAACTTTCTGCCAACTTCTCCGTCTTCCAGCACCACTTCCTGCCCCACAGCCCTCGCTCCAGCTGCCGAGTCCAGGAGCAGATCAGTAGCGCAGACGTCTTGCAGCGCCGCGATGCCTGAGAGACGCCGTGACAGAGAGAGGAGAGGACTGCTGCCAGCTGGGAGATGGACAGAGGAGCGGCTGGAGGCTGAGGCCCAAACAGGGAGAGATTGGAGGTAAAACAGGAAGTTATGCCAACAGAGAACATGCATCTCTCACATCTGCAGCTTCAGCAGCGTCCTCCTCACCTGCTCAGGTTGTGGGCAGGGCCCCAGGAACGTGATGGTCATGGCAGGCGGAGAGGACAGGGGGGAGGGGGAGGGGAGGGGTTTGACGGCCAGCTGGGTGGAGGTCTTACTGACGGGCAGGAGGTGGATGGGGATAAACGCCCCATGGCGCTGAACACCTGGTGATGTCACACTGTGAGGAGAGGGGGGGCAGTTGTGCGTCTGCTGAGCTCTGTCAACGTTCTGATCTGAAACAGACGATTTTAACACTCAACTCTTTGCTGAGTTTTACTCTGGTGCCACCTGGTGGAATCTTTTCCCGATGGTGTGCCGAAGCTTAAATTTGATTTAACTGACATTAATTTGAAAATTGTATGAATATCGAATTCTAGAAATAAACTAGTACTTTTAAATAAAGTAAAATGAAAGGAATCTAATTGTGTTCGCAGTCACTGTGTGTGTGTGTGTGTGTTACCTGTGTGTACTTTGCAGTCATGGTCAGGTCTCTCTATCAGGTGATTGGCCATCACGTCTCCTCTGTAGGAGCAGAGTGAACATGACGCACACTCCAACCTGTGAGACAACCTGAAACACACAGAAACACGGTACAATTTTTCAGATATTTTATTTGATACGTGAAGAGACTTCTGTTCATCACAAACAGGAAGTGAAGGGTGATTAAACGGCGGTGGCTTGTTACCGTGGCCCTGACTGGAAGAGGCTCTTGTACTTGGGGTTCCTCCTGGAGGTTGAATGTTTACTGTGAAAACATCACATCAACACAATCACACAACAGTTTATTCAAGCTGAGACACGGAAAAGATCATGTTACATGTGTGAACTGGTTCGATTTCTTCATGAGAATGACGTCATGTGAAATACATGTATATTACATATGAAAGGAGCGAAGTCAATTATGTTTGTGCTGAAATAATAAAGACGTCAAATTGGTTCAATAACAAAGGTAACGATCAGATGAGCTAAAGCTAACGACCAGACGCAGACGTACTTGATCATGTGGTTGGCGTACGATGTGGAGCAGCAAGTGAGGAACCTGCAGAGGAAGCAGTGGACCATAGACGGGAAGTGAGAGTTGAAGTCGTGAACGATAGACAGACACTCGACACAGTGCTGGAGAGGCCAAGAGACACCGGCTGCTTTACTGGAACAGAGAGAGAGAGAGAAGGGACACAGATTTAGAAACTGACAAGGGAACAGTTTAACAGTGTAAATCAGAATGTGAGCTCAGGACAGAACAACGGACACAGAATCCGTTAACACTGACACTATGTTTGGGTTTGTAAACTCATCACTGTTGCTATGGTTACGCTTGGTGGAGTTTCCGGCCACTAAATCAGAGACTTGTGTAAACTGGTCTCGTTTCAGTTTGAAAACTCTGGGTTTGTGTTTGAGTCTGAACAGAAACTGAGACGTTAGTAAACGATGACACGTTCTCTTCCTGATTGGTTCTCATCAGTCACATGACTCGACTACCAGCGGTGAACACAAAGCGTCGCTAACACTTCCTGTCAGTAACAGTTCCACCTCGTCGTCGCTCAGAGAAAAGAAATCCCTGCTCCGACTCTTCACTGTTCCTCCTTCAGAGGAGTTTCTGTTACTAAGCAACCAACTGCAGAGGAGACAATCTACTTCCTGTTTACGTCACATGACCAGTGTGCTTGAAAATGTCATGTGACATGATTTTTCAGGTGTATCAGTGTCGTCGGAGCCTCTGACTGTTCCAAAGACTCAAACATAATGGAGACTCGAAGCTTCGACCCGATCATGTGAATATAAACTGTAGAGGTGCGTCCCAGTACCTGAGGTTGGACAGTAGTGGGCCCAGAGTCTCCACTGGTTTCCTCTTCGGAACATCCTGTGGCGGCGGCGGTTCAACATTTACCACCTGAAACACAAAGAAACAGCTAATCACAGAGATGAAGCTTTGAAATTTCACAATCTGCAGCTCAAATAAGTTCTGACACAAAGCTACGACTGGTCCTAGTCTCCAAAGCAACCGCAGCCGAGGCTTATGGGTAATGTAGTCCACCAAAATGTCAGATAAGACCTGATCTCTTAGGACAGAAACCTGCAGCGTTGTTTTGTCTGAGGTGATGAAATGTGATGAAACGTGAGAACAGTTTGAATCCTGCTGCCTCAGGATGTCGTCTATCACATGACATCTGACCATATGAGGTAATATGTTAACGGCCTGAAGTGACTTGCCTTGCATGGAACGACAGCTTTCTTTATCGCTTCTTCACTCTCAGCCCCTTCAACCACTGAGTATGTCCTCACAGTCACCTGCAGACACACAGACACACACACAGACACACAGACACCACGAGTTGTTCAGCTCTGAGACAAACAGCAACGTCAGATAAAACCATGTGACCTCGAGGTGACGTATACCTTGGTTCCAGGCTTGAGTCCGGTTAGTTGAGAAGGTCTGACATGGGTTTTGTGATGCAACAGTTTGTGTTCCATCCTTTCTTTAATGTACAGGAAGTTAAGACGACACTTGTCACAGCTGAACATGTGTTTCTTCTGAAACACATCAACACACACAGTTGTAGAAAATTGAGTTTAGCCGAAAACATTAAAACACAGTTTTTTTTTACAGTTTACACATTACAACCTGTTGAAATAGAAAAGACTTTGAAGGATTTGTCTTCATGATACTTAAATCACTTTAAAAAGAGAAAATCAGACCAAACTTCTGGGTCACTGTGACCTCTGACCTCTAATCAGTTCATCTTTGAGTGACAACTGGTCAAAATGTGAAGAAATTCCCTTAGGACAGACTTGAGATATCATGTTCACAACAGGACGTGTGTGAGTGTGTGTGTATGTGTATAAGTGTGTGTGGGTGTAAGTGTGTGTCTGTATGTGTGTGTGTGTCTGTCTGTCTGTGTATCTAAGTGTGTGTCTGTGTGTGTGTGTACCTGGTGTTGGGCAAAGTGCTGCTGGTAGCAGGTGTGACTGCGCAGGACTCGCAGACAGTACTGACAGAGCAGGTGCTTGGTGTCAGCATGAGCTTCCTGAAAGTGCGACCACACGTCTGAGTAGAACGACGACCTGAAGTCACACACCTGAAGCACAGGAGAGAAGACGGGGGTCAGAGGTCAGACAGAGCCACAGTGGAAACGTGTGAGCAGCTGTCGTCGTCGTCGTCGTCTCACCTGGCAGACGTACGGCATCTCTCCTGGTTTGTGAGTGTTCTTCATGTGCCGGAGGAAAACTGGTTCACTGCCAAACTCTAGCTCACAGATTCTACACGTAACTACACAACAGACACACAGCATGAGGAAACAACACACTGACATAAAATAACTCAAGATTACACATCACACAGCAACAAGACGACTGTCAACTCCAAGTGTCAAGTATAGGTCGTGTGTGTGTGTGTGTGTGTGTGTGTGTGTGTGTGTGTGTGTGTGTGTGTGTGTGTGTGTGTGTGACAGACCTGTGGAGTCAGACTGACTGTGAACAGCCTCCTGGTGGCACTGCAGTTTGAATGGAGATGGAAAGTGACGGAAACAGTGAGGACACAAGGACATGGAGTTTCTGTCCTCCTGAGACATCACGTGTTGCTGCATGTGACTCATCAACCTGAGAAAGACAACGACACTCACTTCTTATTCTTTTCTGACAAACTGGATGGAGATTTTTATTAAAACAGAAAATATCAGTTAAAAAAATGATCTGCAGTAGTGAAGAATGTATGAGGCTTCAAAATAAAACACAGTTCTTTACTGGAGGACTTTAACTCTGAAAACCAGGATGAGATGCTCTTTGTCCTTCCTCAGTTAATCTGTGGTGTAATTTAGACGTGAAGCGAATTTATATCTTTATATGGTTTTGTCCATAAAATGAAAAATGTATTTCGATGTTTTCAGAGAGTCTGAAACACAAAGACATGAATTTCTAAATAAATGTCTAGTATCATTTCGACATGTGAGAGTCTGGAAGCAGCAGATATTTCTTGAAGGAGCAGAATTTACTACAGGACTGTTTGAGCCTCAGTGAGTGTGAGCGTGTGCACGCGTCTCACTCGAGGTTGTTGCACAGCGTCATGGGACAGTGGATGCAGCGGTACGGTCCAGTGAGCGTTCTGCTATGCTGGTCAGGTTTGGCGGAGTTTGTTCCTCGTGCTGAGCCGTAATAGAAATCTTCCACCAGTATCACCAGTTTCCCCTGAAGGGGGGCATGGGTGGCTTCAGATAGGTCCTGCTGGCGGCTGCTGAGGTCAGAGGGGTGGGCGGTGCTGGTGAACTGGTCTGACAGGAAGTCATCAGACGATCTGCGAGTCCTCTGCAGAGGAGAGACGACTTTAGACTGAAGGAGACAAACAGGAAGTAGATGAAGAGCGTCAGCAGCTTGAACTCACAGCAGGAAGTCCTGATCCCGTCCTGGAAACTTTACTGCTGCTCTGAGAATCTCTGGACACTCGGGACGTTGTCTTCTTCTCTCGGCTCCACATGCGAGATTTATTCTTCCTCTTCAAGTTCCTCCAGAGGAGGAGACTCTGAGCAATCTCAGGGCTGCACAGCTAGAAAGGAAGAGAAGGAGGAGGATGAAGAAAAGCAGAAGGGGGAAGACGAGGAGGAAGAAGAAGAAGAGGAGGAGAGGTTATTCTGGTCATGACACTTTATTCTCCTTCTATAGAAACTGATTAAAGCTCTCAGAGCTCTGGAGCTGAACGTCTTTGATGTGATCGAACACTTACACACATGAATCCTCTGAGCTCCGGGATGAATCTGTACTGAGACAAACAAACAGTACAGGCGGGAGGAGACTTTGGTCCCAGCTGACCTGAGGAAACAAACACACCTGGTTCATCTCAGAAATAAAGGACGACGAGAAACTTCCAACTGTTCCTCAGTCTTTTTTCAAACTCTCAAAACTTTCTTCTAAATTCTGAATTGTGTGTTTGTGTAAAATGAAGCAGATGACATAATGATGATAATTCTCTATGGTTTGAATACTTTAAATAATATCCAAGGATTCACATCAGACCCCCCATTATAATCACTGTCAGTAATCCTAAGAGCGATTATATGTTTGACATGGAGAAGGACGAATTGTCAATAATCAAGCAAAAATTTAATTCCTTCGGTTTGTTGAACCTGAATATAAAAAAAAAACATTACATGAGTGTATTCATTATTTATTATTTACGTTGTTTATGTTTTTATTTTGTATATATGTTGGTTGCGTGTTTGTTCTGCTGGCTGTACAACAAACAAGATACCTTGATATTAACTGAGGTATTCAGTGCTGACGAAAATATCCCATCAGACAACACTGTTCCAATAACACGTCTTTAAAGTATATAACATTTTGAGACATCAACATGTGACAGTTAACAACTGATGACGACACATGTTTTGGGTGAGTTATGGGACATGTATGTAATGAATGCAGTATATTTTTTAAAAGGTTGCAGGAACGTTGCACGCATGACGTAGTGGATGTAATGTTGACGTGAGTCATAAGACTCTGCTCCATAACATGTTTATAGATTATGTGTATTAATCTATTGTCAACTCATGTAAAAATCATTATCAATATAATGTCCTACTTATCTATTTATATTTTATTATCTCCTGTCAGAAGACATGCTATAAGATGTCCGACCTGTTTCCTGTTGTTCAGATTGTGGATCATCACAGAAACAATCCATGTTTGTCAGCAGAGTAAGATTAACAAAACAGCTGGTTTTAAAATCGCAGCATTTATATGTGTGTGTAAGCCTGAGCTTTGTTAGAGATAAAACAACTGTCCACATCTGTAGAGGTCAAGTGACCATGTGGTGACCACAAGCAGTCAAGTGTGTTCTGGTGGTGGATGATCTAAGCAGTTCAGCCCATTGAAAGAAAATAAAAGAAACTCGTTCGTCTCTTCAGTCAAACCTTTGTGTCGCAGCTTCAGAGGAGCTGCAGGTCCGCTGCAGCTGGGAGGAGGCTTTTTCTTCTTTGACGCTGGCTGTGTGGTCTGTGTTGAGGTGAGTGACAGGATGGGTGGGGTCTTCAGGTTTGTCAGAGGCGAGCTGGATTTGAAGTTCACGTTGTGGTTGTTTAAAACCTTCTGGGCTGCTTCACCTGAGACCACACCTGCACCACAGACACTTGGAGGTTAGAAAACAGGTCGTGTTTAAACTGCATCTTTCTGATGAGAGGTGTACCTGTGATGATGGGGGTGGAGCCTGCCTTAGGTTCAGGTGGAGCAGCAGCAGGTTTTGGAGCTGTACGTGTGTTTGAGGTGGAGAACAGGGAGATGGTAGTGTTGATGTGACGACTTCCTGCAGGACTGATGACTGTCACAGTGATGGGGATCTCAACTGAGGTGAAACCGATGGCTGAACCTTTGGGCTGAGAATATTGCTTCAGCTCTGCACCGCTACCTGAAGGATCAACATGAAGATAAAATAAATTAACGTCTCTGCTCCGACTCAATGGATCCCCCTAGTTTAACTGGTTCGGAATCTGTAGACTTTCCCTGTCATGATAGAGACAGACAGACAGAACTGAACTGACCTTCAGGCAGCCGAGGAACCAGCTGACCGTTCATTGTTAAGTCCAGAGGACCATCTGAAGGCTGAACACACACACACACACACACACACACACACACACACACACACACACACACACACACACACACACACACACACACGTTGAATCACAGACTACAGCAGTGATACAAAATTGTATCTGAATCGTCAGCAGCTTTGTTACCATCTCTGTGTGGTTGAGTGTGGTGGGGCTGCAGCTGTTCACTGGTTGGAATGTGATGGGAATGATCCTGACTGGTGGGGGGTCTTTTGACTGCTGCTCCATGGGACGGACAACAGTCCTCACACCTGCAGAGACAGAGTCGTGTTTGAGGCCCCGTTCACACCTGGTGTTCACCCCTGTCTCAGCATCTCCAGTGTTCAGGTGTGAACACATTGAGGACTCACCTGAGATGCCATCACTACTCTGAAGTGGTAGTGAGCCACTAAAACAGAGATGTTTGTTAATACTGCTGGTCCCGTTTTAGTTTGAAAACTCTGGGGCTGCATTTTAGTTGGGACGGGCAGAAATGAAAATGTTTGGAAACGATGAAGCAGACACTCACAACCACTTGCTGATCGAGTCTTTTCGGCCACGGAGTAACCAGTGCTGATTCGCCATGCTCCTATCACGTGACCTTTTTCCTGAAGAACCAGCATAAGCCTGAACTTCCAGGGTAAAATGCATCATGGATAATCGATTACAAATGTTCCCGACCATTTTGTCTTTGCTAGCCGCCGACGTTCAGTTCAATTCTGTATTTTATATGAATATAAACTGTTTACATGTGGAGGAGACGAGATATTGTACAATATTGTTTTTTACTCTGTTCCTGTCCTGATATTTAACACATCCCACTCGTTCTGTTTATGAAAAAAAAAGTTTATGTTGAAATTCACAGTTTAATTTTGGTTTCAGTGGTAAAAAAGTATTCATTCTAATAAATGTAGTAAAGACAATAAACA
Source organism: Hippoglossus stenolepis (assembly GCF_022539355.2). Taxonomy (NCBI): domain Eukaryota; kingdom Metazoa; phylum Chordata; class Actinopteri; order Pleuronectiformes; family Pleuronectidae; genus Hippoglossus; species Hippoglossus stenolepis. The sequence continues at coordinate 2,868,934 of NC_061499.1, forward strand.
ATATAAATAAATATGGTTAAATATGTGATCCATTCACTCACTATTCAAACTCAGCCCATTTTAACTCTTCACCTTCATCCTTCTCTTTTACTGTCTCTTGTGTCCGAGGCCAAACCTCCTGCTCCTCTTCATCACACTCCATCAGCAGGTCACCACCTGCAGCTCGCTCCACCTCCATCGTCCCCTCCTCACCTGCAGAGGGAGGCACAACTGGTGTGAACACATCAACGTGTGACTGGTACAAGTCGGGTAAGTTGTGAGATATCCATTTCTGGGTCCAAGGTCTTTTAAAGATGCCCCAGTGCTGTGTCTCTTGCTGTATTTGTGGATGTCGGATGTTGGAAATGATTAAATACCACGTGAAAAAAGTTAGTCTTTTTCCAGTGTTGCTAGCTCCACATGTGATGCATGACATTAGTGTGTAAGCAGGTCTACTTAATGTTATTCTGTGATGGAGTTTACATGAAGATATTTTCTGTAGAGTTCTATGAGCTTAATACATTTTTTTTATATATTGTAAACCACAATTAGCTTTGATACTATGATACAAAAATAAAACAGATGAAATGACAGAACCTCAAATGACTTAAAGTTGCAGTGTGTAGAATGTAGTGACATAAAGTGGTGACGTGTCATGTGGCAGCTGAACACCCCCTCTTCCAAACATGAAAGAGAACCTGTGGTAACCTTCAGTTTTCATAAAAACTCAAAGGGTTTAGTTTGTCCAGTCGGGGCTACCACAAGAAACATGACGCCTCCAAAGAGAGGACCCCCCCGATGTAAATATAAAGTATTTCAATATAAAGGTCCATTCCAGGTAAATAAAACAACAATTTGTATAATTTAGATGAAATACAGTCGTTAAAACATCAATAGGATTATTTTATATTAAATTTCTGTCAATAGATCCTTTTCACCTAAATCTTACACACTGGACCTTTAATACATGAATTTATAAATCACATTGTTTGGTTTCCAGCTGCTGTGTCTGCTCTTCATCACTGACAGATAATATGTGACAGTGTATTGTCATTGACAAACATAATACAACTGACATTACTGAATATAAAGAACCATAATGTACAGTCACACTTAAGAATGAATTAGTTGATGGATAAACTTCACGTTTGTTTGGGTGTTAGCTCTTAGTTAGCCTAGCTGCTGTGTGAACACTAAGACTCTGTTTTCTCTTTGTCTTTAATGAAAATTTTATTTAATAAATGTTGAAAACTTAAATGTTTGAAAGTTTTACATTTGAATTATTAATCTATGAACTGACCCAGAACTGAACAAGCAACTGGCTTTAAACGGTTAGCAATCTCAGCTAACATGCTAATGAGAGCACAAACAGGCTAACAATGTTAGCATGAACAATATTTACATTTGGTCTACTGATGTAAACACGATGTAAACATGATGTAAACAAACTGTGAGAGATTCATTTCATGATGCTGAGCTACACCCCCCCTCCTCAGCCATTTTACCATCCAGCTAGCAATGCTAGCAGGCTAGCCCAGCAGCTAACTGAGTGACTTAAAAAACTCTGCATGATATCTGAATAAAAAGTGAGGCGGGTGCTCGCTTACCTTATCCGGAGACTTTAAATGTTAAATGAGAACTTATTCTAGCGTTAACTGTATTTTTAAAAGAGTTAGTGAGTGAATGAGTGCAGACAGGAGGGTTAGCTGTTAGCTGTTAGCACCGGGCACACCGTTTGTGGCTGCTCAGACTGATCACGGCTCTAGCCTCGTATTCCTCCGCTACGTCCCCGCCTCCGGCTGCAGTGAGGACACATGTACCACACCACGGCGGATGGATATCTCCCAGTGCTGGCCCAAAAGTCACTTTTAATAAACTGGAATAACAACAAAAAATTAATCTAATTAAAAATATAAACATGTCGTTATCTGACATTTACCTTTTGCAGATTTATCGCGACGTCACGTCAATTCAACCGCGTTCAGCAGCGTTTTATCCCCGGGTCGAGCCGAACCACAGCTGCGTGTCAACCACGGTCCCAACAAATAGATCCGAACCAAACTAAAGTCAGACTTTCACAACCAGTTAACGTGACCCGGGTCCAGCTGCACTGACCCGGGTCAGTCACCGACCCGGGTCCAGCTGCACTGACCCGGGTCAGTCACCGACCGGGACGCACGATCGTTCATCTCACGACGCTAATTGTGTAGCATTAATTAGGCTAAGCTAATGATAGCCAACGTAAGCTAAGTTACGTCGCTAAAGTATCAACAGTAACACGTTCCCGTTAACATCCAGCTACATGATGCTAATTAGCATCTGAACACATGCTAACAGCTGCTGCTGAAGTTCAGTGAGACACGAGTTGCTGATGTTTATAGTCATAGCTGTGATGCTAGCTAGCTGCCTGTGGCTAAGTATATATATATAGTTAAAGTAATGATCAGCTGAAGTACTGATTCACGTGCCTTCATCACATCTATAGCATGTGTTAGCTCAGGGCTCAGCTAACCGGCTAGAGAAGCATTTTATTTATATTATCAAATATTCAGTCATTAGTTGGTTTAAAACCGCCTCCATCATTTTGAGTTGTGGTTTTCAACTCTAGACACTAGGAAGAGATGTGACATGGATTTTGAAGAATGTTTTAAAATTAATGTGCGAAATTTCCACGAATGCAAAAATAGAAACTTTATTCGATAAAAACTGAAGCTAGCTGATTAGCTAACATTCATCTAGATCAAGCTGATGATAAGTGACCTGAACAGGCCTGTATTGCTTCCATTAAATATTAAGTGGATTTCATTGTTATCATCAAAAACTATGAAATATTCCTTAATGTCATTCAAGTGAACAGAAACATAAATGAATGACTTAATTACAGCTGAGTCATAGGTTTACGTACGTATCATATAAAATTTATAATAATATTGATAATAATATTACAGCTTGTACAGGACAAACCGACCCCTCTACACGTTATTCATTAAGAGGCTCCATAGAAAACATTGACGTGTTCATCAGCTCGAACTGATCCACGGCTCAATGTCCAAACACTAGATGTACTGTTCATCCAGAGTTGAAAAATAAGCACCATGGTTTTTAAGTCTTTGATGTAATCATTTTGAAATCATATTTGATTATTAATTACATAAATTCCTTTAATATAAATCACCTGTTTACTATCACATATTGAACTATATGTTCATAAGAACATATAGTTCAGCTGACGCTTTATCCAAAGTGACTAACAATAATATGTTAAGACTCTATTAAGTTCAATTCAGAGGTATTTCTATTTCCATCTCATTTCACTGCAGTGCAGAGGAAAATATTGTTACTACACAGTTTATAACAGAACATTCATCAATGTTTATAATGTGTTGTTCCAGTTTATTGGGAACGCCCAGCATGCAACAGTCCTGTAATAAATCATGAAGGTTTTAATGTTCACTGTGTTCAGACCATAAACTATAAATAAAGATGGACGACATGAGTTCAGTGGCTCCGTCCCAACCAAAGTCACTGAGGTGGATGAGGCCCCACTGCTCCAGCTACAGAGCGCTGCTCACCTGTTTTTGATCAAAGTTTATTATTATAACATGTACAACAATGAGAAAAGTACATTTCACTGGACCCTTAATAACACACATGACAATTGTGAAGGTGATAAGTTGAATGGTTCTGAGATATGCAAGATACTTTACAGAACATTAGAACCGATTAGCCCTTAGTTGTGACGGCGTTGTTCCTACGTCTGTGTGCTTTTGCATCAAAATGTGTTAAAAACATGAAGGCTGTGAACAACATGAGTTGTATTAATGTGTTTAAACAACACTGACTCATCTTCATGATATTTACATGATAACAAAGAGCAAAATAAAAGTTTTGGGCGTGACAGACATATTTTAAAATGTAGTCATACAACATCTGTATTGGACAAAGAGGGAATAACAAAAGTAACATTTGACAAGTTCACATTAAACGCTTATTTTTTATTAGTTGACTTGTAATTGATGACATCAGCAACTCTATCACTTTACAATCAACCTCGTGAGTTGTGTTTCCAACCTGAGATGATGTGAAAGTCTCCAAATCATTTTTCCAATATTTCTGTGACACATCATCAACGCACAGTTAGTTTCAGCTGTAAATTTAACAACATTATTAGTAAAAGAACAACAATAATAATAAAGACATAAAAACAACAGTAATAATGTAAAACCGAACACTAAAGCTTTGTTTTATTATATATATATATTTGTACATTCCGGTAATAATATATTTTATACTTATATGTCAAATATATGTTAAAATAAAATGATGAGAAAATACACCAAAAAAACGCTTACTACGTATTGACGTTGGTGTCGCGCGTGTGACGTCAGGACGTGATGGACCCGGAAACAGCCAGCAGCTTGTTGTCGTTGTGACCGACACTAACAGAAACCTTAGACCGGACCCGACCGAACCGGACTGAACCGGACCCGACAGAGCCGGACCGAACCGGACCGTAACTCGCAGCTGTCGGTGCTTCGTGAAGCCGCCGCCATGAACGTGAGTCTCGCGGTGAAGCAGTACGTCTCTAAGATGGTGGAGAGCAGCGGCCCCGGGATGAAGGTGCTGCTGATGGACCGAGAGACGGTGAGTCACTCACACACACTTCCTGCTTCACGGCCATGTGACCTGGAACAGGAAGTCTCCACTGGAAGATGAAGTGTGATGATCAGCAACAACACTGATAAACCACTAATGAATAAGAGCCCGGGAAGAGCGCCACCTGCAGGCCGGACTGCTGACAGCAGCTCCATAGATTCATGTTGGTTCTGCAGAAACACAGTCTGACCTCTGACCCCTGACGTCAACACACAGCTGCTGCAACAATCACGTCACTGTGTGAGATTCAAACCGGAAGTGAAGCTCCTCACCTGCGACCTTATACACCGAGGTGCTGCCATGTGATTGGCTGAGGTGTTCCTAATAAAATGCTCATGAGTTTATGTTTAGTTTAGTTTTCTGCCTGTAGGAAAAGACTGCAGCTCTCTGGATATTAGTGTGTGTGTGTGTGTGTGTGTGTGTGTGTGTGTGTGTGTGTGTGTGTGTCACAGACCAGCATCGTCAGCATGGTGTACACTCAGTCTGAGATCCTGCAGAAGGAGGTTTACCTGTTTGAACGGATCGACTCTCAGAACAGAGACAGTATGAAACACCTGAAGTCCATCTGCTTCCTCAGACCCACCAAGGTACGAGAGCTGCTCCGCCTCCCTGTGATGATGTCATTCATTGTGATGAGTGATGTCATGTCCGCTGTGATGATGACTAAATCTTTAACCTATGTTTTCTGCAGGAGAACGTAGAACATCTGATCCAGGAGCTGAGGAGACCAAAGTACGGCGTGTACTTCATCTGTAAGTAACTTATCCTCCTGAGAGTCACTGTGACATCAGTTCCTGAGGACGTCATCATCTCTGATGTCATCAATAATAAACCTCCTGAAATACATAAAGTAGGGGAATCAGAATGTGCAGAACCTCATAGAGAATCTTGATGTTTTTAGAAAAGACTCTGAACAAAGACCATGGAGTCGTTTGAAGTGAGGGACAGGACAGGGTGGGGGACGTCCCTGGTGGTGGTTTTCGGTCTCTGGTGGTGGGGCGCCACCCACCTTTGATTAGAGGCTGTTTATCTTTTCATATTAAAATGTCCTGACGTAGAGACGTCTCAAACTGTCGACTCTGCGTCAACATTGGTCCTGAAGGGTCTAGGACAGTTTGAACACACACATACTATGTACATGTAGATTATTTATTAATGTGATAGTAAAACTAACATCAAAGAGTAGTCATGTCATTTAGTTTACAACACATTGAAGTGTGTGTGTGTGTGTGCGTGTGCGTGCGTGTGTTTCAGACTTCAGTAATGTGATCAGTAAGAGTGAAATCAAAGCTCTGGCTGAAGCAGACGAACAGGAAGTGGTGGCTGAAGTCCAGGTGAGTCACAGCAAGTTTAACCTGATGAACTCTCCAAGTTAAAACTCACTGTTGGTTTGAGTCTTCAGTTTCCTTCAGTGGGAATTAGATAGAATCAGTCCTGCTCAGAATAACAGATGCTATTACACACAGTACTTTCTCCACTTGTTTATCAAATATTCACTGATCTTTAACAAACTCCGTCACCCGTCAGCCGCAGGTGGTGAGAACATGAGTTTCTATGTGTCAGTTGAACTGAGGTTTGCTGCTGTTCAGATGTTAAACTACCGTGATGGTTCGTCTGTGTCTGCAGGAGTTTTATGGAGATTTCATCGCAGTGAATCCACATCTGTTCTCACTGAACCTGCACGGAGTGTCCAGGGTGAGTGTGTGTGTGAGTGTGTGTGTGTGTGTGAGTGTGAGAGTGTGAGTGTGTGTGTGTGTGTGTGTGTGTGTGTGTGTGTGTGTGTGTGTGTGTGTGTGTGTGTGTGTGTGTGTGTGTGTGAAGTGCAGTAAACGTGTGTGTGTGTGTGTGTGTGTCAGGGTCGGAGCTGGGAGTCGTCCATGTTGTCTCGCTGTACTCAGGGTCTGACGTCCGTCCTCCTCGCTCTAAAGAAATGTCCCATGATCCGCTACCAGCTGTCCTCGGACATGTCCAAACGCCTGGCAGAGAGCGTCAAGGTTTCCATGGCAACACACACACAGTAACTCTGATTTTAAAATCACTGATTTAAAGATTTCGTTCTAAAGGAAGAGACTTCTTCTTCTTCTTCTTCTTCTTCTTCTCTCACGTCCGACAGCAAATCATCACGAAGGAGTACGAGCTGTTTGACTTCAGGAAGACGGAGGTTCCTCCTCTGCTGCTGATCCTCGACCGGAGCGACGACGCCATCACGCCGCTGCTCAACCAGGTGACCAATCACAGCGCTCCACACCAGGACATCAGCACATTTTAAGGTTAAAGATCTTCTGTTCACGTCAGTGTGTCTCTGTCGTGGTACAGTGGACGTACCAGGCGATGGTCCACGAGCTGCTCGGCCTCAACAACAACAGGATCGACTTGTCCAGAGTCCCGGGGATCAGCAAAGACCTGAGGGAGGTGGTTCTGTCTGCGGAGAACGACGAGTTCTACGCCAACGTGAGTCAGACCGCAAGGACACACAGAGACGCCATTTCTAGAAGTATGTGGACACGTGTGTCAGGTTGTTAATGAAGTCGTGTCTCTGTCAGAACCTGTATCTGAACTTCGGAGAGATCGGCACCAACATCAAGAACCTGATGGAGGATTTCCAGAAGAAGAGACCTAAAGGACACCAGAGGCTGGAGTCCATCTCCGACATGAAGGTCAGACAGCGGGGGCCCGTCACTAACAGCTGCTCCCTGTCACTTACAGGATGTTCTCAGCCTCTTCTCAGTGATGTAGATGCTCAGAGTCAAACTTAAAGTTTGAAAATCAAACCAGGACATTGAAGCATCGTCTGAACGTTTCCAGCTGTGACGTTGACCAGATGTTTTTCTCCGCAGGCGTTTGTCGATAACTACCCTCAGTTTAAGAAGATGTCGGGCACCGTGTCCAAGCACGTGACGGTGGTGGGCGAGTTGTCTCGGCTGGTTTCGGAGCGTCAGCTGATGGAGGTGTCGGAGGTGGAGCAGGAGCTGGCCTGTCAGAACGACCACTCCAACGCTCAGCAGGTAACCTGACGCCGTTTCCTGTCTGAGGAGACCAGGGTTACCATGGTTACCACCGTAACCAACAGAGCGGGAACGTTAACGCCTCATCTTCTCTGCTGCTGCATCTTTTTTCAGAGCGTTCGTCGCCTGCTACAGAATCCTCGTCTGTCAGAGCTGGACGCCGTGCGCCTCGTCATGCTCTACGCTCTGAGATATGAACGCCACAGCAGCAGCATCCTGCCGTCACTGATGGACGAGCTGAGCAGGAGAGGAGTGTCTGAACGCCACCGCAGGGTAAAGATCTCACTAAAGCTCAGCCCTGATTGGACGAGTAAATGCTCCGTATATTTCAATTTACAGTTGATCCACAGCTTCTTCTGTTTGTTTCAGTCACTGAAGATAAAAACACTTTTTTATAAACTGATTCAGTAAAGAATTGCCCCCCCCCCCACTGACAGATGGTTCAGTCTGTGGTTGAGTACGGAGGGAAACGAGTCAGAGGAAGTGACCTCATCATGCCGACAGACGCCGTCGCCATGACAAAACAGTTCTTCAAAGGACTCAAGGTACAGTCACAGTACACAGCATAGTAACCACCTCATCCTCCTTAGCAACCACTGTCAGCATAGTAACCACCTCATCCTCCTTAGCAACCACTGTCAGCATAGTAACCACCTCATCCTCCTTAGCAACCACTGTTAGCATAGTAACCACCTCATCCTCCTTAGCAACCACTATTAGCATGCTGTCAGCATCACATCCTCCTGCAACTCATAGTAACCACCTCATCCTCCTTAGCAACCACTGTTAGCATAGTAACCACCTCATCCTCTTAGCAACCACTGTCATCCTCTTGCAACCACTATTAGCATAGTAACCACCTCATCCTCCTTAGCAACCACTGTCAGCATAGTAACCACCTCATCCTCCTTAGCAACCACTATTAGCATAGTAACCACCTCATCCTCCTTAGCAACCACTGTTAGCATAGTAACCACCTCATCCTCCTTAGCAACCACTATTAGCATAGTAACCACCTCATCCTCCTTAGCAACCACTGTTAGCATAGTAACCACCTCATCCTCCTTAGCAACCACTATTAGCATAGTAACCACCTCATCCTCCTTAGCAACCACTGTTAGCATAGTAACCACCTCATCCTCCTTAGCAACCAATGTTAGCATAGTAACCACCTCATCCTCCTTAGCAACCACTATTAGCATAGTAACCACCTCATCCTCCTTAGCAACCACTGTTAGCATAGTAACCACCTCATCCTCCTTAGCAACCAATATTAGCATAGTAACCACCTCATCCTCCTTAGCAACCACCGTCGTGTGTGTGTGTGTTTGTTTCAGGGTGTGGAGAACGTCTACTCTCAGCATCAGCCGCTGCTTCATGACACTCTGGATCAGCTGATTAAAGGTCGACTCAAAGACAGTCAGTTTCCATACCTGGGAGCCAGCAGCCTGAGAGACAGGTACCACACACACACACCACACACACACACACACACACACACACACACACACACACACACACACACTGAGAGACACGAAACACACACACAAGCATAGTAACCACCGCATCCTCCTTAGCAACCACTGTCAACTGTGTGTGTGTGCGTGCGTGTGTGCGTGTGTGTGTGTGTGTGTGTGTGTGCGTGCGCGTGTGTGTGTGTGTGCGTGTGGCAGGCCTCAGGACATCATCGTGTTTCTGATTGGTGGAGCCACTTATGAAGAAGCTCTGACTGTTTACAACATGAACCGAAGTTCACCTGGAGTCCGCATCGTCCTCGGAGGAAGCAGCATCCACAACACCAAGAGGTCTCACACACACACACACACACACACACACACACACACACACACACACACACACACACACACACACACCTGAGTCACAGTGCAGCTGTCTTTACCTCGCTCTCTCTCTCTTTCAGTTTCCTCGAGGAAGTGATGTCGTCAATGGGTCACGGTGGTGATGGACCACAAGGAAGTGGTCGCCATGGCACTAGACGCTGAGAAAACACACGCACACACACACATATTCATATCAGTCTCATTATGTTCATCATGAAATCAGTGTAAATTTTAAAAGACATTTGATCTTATCATGTTAAAGAAAGAGATAAAAGATCCTGATGTTATTTCCTCTCTGACTCATGTTTCATCCAGTTTACTGGAAATATGTTCGTCCTACTGACACACACAGACACACATAGGACAGGGGTCTGTGTTGTTGCTTTTTGTGTAAGATCCTTTATTACGGGGGTCAGAATATTAGGAACACCTCTGAATCTAACACAGTGAACCTCACTACCAACACATCACAGGTTCCAGCTCAGCTGCTCATGTCTGGAACAACACAAACAGGCTCAGTGTTTGAACTCTGTCAGTCTCTGGTGGTTTTCTGTTTGTATTTGGTGAAATGTCCCTTTAAAGTGTCTAAATGTTAAACTTTTAGGTTAGAATCTAAATAAATCATAAACTTGACAAATGACTGCATCATGTGATTCATTAAACATTTTCTCCAAATTAAATTTGACTTCATTATTTGTTTTTGTCATTTTTTAATTTATATTTTAGTTTATTCCTCAGAGACTTTAAAAAAAGTTTAAACGCTTCTGCTGCGACATCCACTTCCTGTCCGCCTTCACTTTAACTGGAAAACAGGTGTGAAGCACAAAGACTAGAAACAAGCTATTTATCACTTCATGTAAGTGACCTCAGGTCAGAGGTCACCGAGAGGCTTCATTTCTCTATCAGTTATTTTCATTATTTATCAATTTGTTCATCTCAATTATTTGTCACGAGTTAATAAAGAGAAACTTCAGAGCTGAATTTAAACAAAGTTCAAACTGTGAGTTTGAAATGTGAGATGTTAACCAGCAGTGGGAGCTGTTGTCTCATCAGTGAACCATCATGTTAAACTGAAGCTGATGACTGACCTCTGACCTCGCTCAGTTTGCCTCAATTGACACTCTGATAATTTCAGGTTTCAGCTCCAGAAGGAAACAAACAACTTTACACAGTCAGAGTCAGAGGTCAAGAAACAGGTCAGGAAACAGGTCAGAGGTCAGGAAACAAGTCAGAGGTCAGGAAACAGGTCAGAGGTCAAGAAACAGGTCAGAGGTCAGTCCATAGTTTGGCAAAGAAGGGTTACCCTGTTTTTCTTTTATTTAAAGTAAAGAAAAGATTTTATAATCTCCAGTGAACAAACTTACCTAACCTAACCCTAACTACAGTTTTGGTCAAATATCATACTAAAATATTATTTTAATTTTATTTCATTTGTTTGACTGAATAAACATCATTTATGAGTCTTTCTGTGAATAAGAGTTTGCTTCTCTTGCTGAAATGAGTTTAATGGGGCGGCTGAGGGGGTCGAGCGGTCGTCTTCTAACCAGACGGTCGGTGATTCGATCCCAGTCTTAATCTGCCAAAGTTCCCTGAGATACTGAAGTTGCCCACAGATAATCTATAAGTAAATATATATTCTGTATAAACACAGAACATTTAAACAACATTTGAGGCAATAAATTACATTTCTGATAAACTGACATTATAATTCTTAATGAATTATTAGAAAGGAAGTCGAGATGCTTGTGTGTCAGCAGGTGGCGCTGTCGGGCTCTTTGTGCTGGAAAATAGGCTACCGTGCGTTTCACCGCGCGTTCACGAGCGAGAGCATCTGCCTCCACGGGCACACGCACACGCACCAGGAGGATGCTGCCTCGGTTTAGAAAACAGAGGAGCTGAAGAAGAAGAGGAACCGGGCACCGACTCCAGGATCCACCGGGCACCGACACCAGGATCCACCGGGCACCGACTCCAGGATCCACCGGGCACCGACTCCAGGATTCACCGGGCACCGACACCAGGATCCACCGACCGGGACCGACACCAGGATTCACCGGGCACCGACACCAGGATCCACCGGGCACCGACTCCAGGATCCACCGGGCACCGACACCAGGATCCACCGGGCACCAACTCCAGGATTCACGGGACCGACCGACCTCCAGGATTCACCGGGACCGACACCAGGATCCACCGGGCACCGACACCAGGATTCACCGGGCACCGACACCAGGATCCACCGGGCACCGACACCAGGATTCACCGGGACCGACACCAGGATCCACCGGGCACCGACACCAGGATTCACCGGGACCGACACCAGGATCCACCGGGCACCGAGCTACCGGCGGCCGGGCTGCACCTCCTCCCCGTCGGTGAGAGAACCGGAGGAAGGATGAAGAAAAGCAGCCAGAGCAGGAGAGTAAGAGACGTTCATGTGTTCCTCATCTCCATCATCAGTCTGTAGCTCCCACTCCTCCTCCACTCCACTCCTCCTCCTCTCCTCCTCCTCCTCTCCTCCTCCTCCTCCTCTCCTCCACTCCTCTCCTCCTCCTCAACTCCTCTCCTCACTCCTCTCCTCCTCCACTCCTCTCCTCCTCCCACTCCTCTCCTCCCTCCTCTCCTCCTCCTCTCCTCCTCCCTCCTCCTCCTCCTCCTCCTCTCCTCCTCCCTCCCACTCCTCTCCTCACTCCTCTCCTCCTCCACTCTCTCTCCTCCTCCCTCTCCTCCTCCTCCTCCTCTCCTCCTCCTCACTCCTCTCCTCCTCCTCTCCTCCTCCTCCTCCTCCTCCACTCCTCTCCTCCCTCCTCTCCTCCTCCTCACTCCTCTCCTCCTCCTCTCCTCCTCCCTCCTCCTCCTCCCTCCTCTCCTCCTCCCTCTCCTCCTCCCTCCTCTCCTCCCACTCCTCCTCTCTCCTCCTCCTCCCACTCCTCCTCCTCTCCTCCTCCCTCCTCTCCTCCTCCTCCTCCTCCTCCTCTCCTCCTCCTCTCCTCTCCTCCTCCTCCTCTCCTCCTCCTCTCCTCCTCCCCTCCTCTCCTCCTCCTCTCCTCTCCTCCTCTCCTCCTCTCTCCTCCTCCCTCCTCTCCTCCTCCTCTCCTCCTCCTCTCCTCCTTCCTCTCCTCCTCCACTCTCTCCTCCTCCTCCTCTCCTCCTCCTCTCCTCCTCTCTCCTCCTCCCTCCTCTCCTCCTCCTCTCCTCCTCCTCTCCTCCTCTCCTCTCCTCCTCCCACTCCTCTCCTCCTCCTCTCCTCCTCCTCCTCTCCTCCTCCTCCTCTCCTCCTCCTCTCCTCCTCCACTCCTCTCCTCCTCCACTCCTCCTCCACTCCTCTCCTCCTCCTCTCCTCCTCCTCCTCTCCTCCTCCTCTCCTCCTCCACTCCTCTCCTCCTCCACTCCTCTCCTCCTCCTCTCCTCCTCCACTCCACTCCTCCTAGCAGATTTAATCAGTGAATCTGTACAAATAAAGACTGAATATGATCAAAGAAGTATCTGTTTATGATTATGATTATATTAATAAATTATATTATTAATATTATTATTAACATTATCGTTATTATTTTGTTTGTTTATTTATTTTAACTCTTTATCTGAATCAGGATAAATAAAAACGAAGTCAGACTAAGGTGAAATTAGTTACTGAAGGAAACAATGTGATTGGCTGTTTAGATTGTGACGTGTGACTCACTGTCCAATCATCTGTCCTCGTCTGCGTGATGTCACAGCTGATCTCAGGTCTGGACATAGAGTCTGAGAAGAGAAAGTGAAGCCAACGAGGAAGTGACTGAACAGAATGTTCTGTGTATGACCAGCAGGGGGCGACTCCACTGGTAGTTTCTACAGAAGTCTATGAGAAAATGACTCCACTTTATAACGTCAGTAAACATTTAGTTTACGTCTCAGTCTCTAGTTTCAAGTCTGATGTTCATTTAGTAAATTGTGATAATTTAGAGTCAGACCATAAAGCACCAGGTGTATATGGGCGTGTCCTCGAGCTCTCGGTCAGGCTCCACCCCCCGCTCCTTGCTGCTGGGACGTGGACTGTCGGCCCCTCCAGGTCTGTTTATACTGGGGCCCCTGAAGTCCCCTGAAACGCTTCCTTCCCTGATGGTTTTTTCCCAGTATCATTTGTGAAACATCCTGATGGACAGGAAGTGGCTGCAGGTTTGACTCTGTTCATTTCCTGTCCTCATCTGGTTCTTGTTCGTTCCTATGGTCGTTCTTCTCTGTTTGTTTTTGAGCGTCCGTCCCCCTGACTCCTGCTGTCGTGTGTTTCAGGGCGTTCAGGACTCGGGTCAGCCGGCGGTTCAGCAGCTGGAGAAGGTCGGCTGGATCAGGAAGTTCTGCGGTCGAGGAATCTTCAGAGAACTGTGGAGGAACCGATACGTGGTTCTGAGAGGAGACCACCTCTACATCTCTGACAAGGAGGTGAGTCCACGATTCACCAGGACTCAAGCTCGGTTGTAACCACGTGAACTCGATGATGAACTTTCTAACTTCAGGGTAATGAAGTTTGAGACTTCTGACACATCTGTCAGCATCTGGACGAGCAGCCACATTAATGTTGTTAGTGAAGCTTCATCTGGTTGCCATGGTAACATCATGATGGTATTACTAGCAGCATCAGCACCTTCAGGCGCAGTACTACAGTATTAAAGTACTCCACAGTACTACAGTACTACAGTATTAAAGTACTCCACAGTACTACAGCACTGTTCTGGTCTGAGGAACCTTTCACACCTGATGTTCAGGTTTCAACAGATTTGTTCCATGTGATGAATGTCTCAACCTCAGTGTGTGTGTGTGTGTGTGTGTGTGTGTGTGTGTGTGTGTGTGTGTGTGGTAACTTTTAAGGGAAATTGCAGTTTCTCTGTTGTTCAGGATATTTTGTGGTTTTCTGATGTTAATCATTAAAAACTGAAACTTCTTTTTTCTGCTTGTGTTTGAAACTTGTTTAATGAAATCCTGTTGTGTAGTAAACTCAGGTGATGTTGGATGTGGATGCAGATGTTAGGGACAGATGTTTGTGTGTCTCTGGGAGGATATCGTGGATGTAAAGGCTCCGCAGCAGTGATGACGTGTGTGCTTTCTTCTGCAGGTGAAAGACGAGCGTAAAGCGCAGGAAGTGATCGACCTGGCTGATTACGAGCGTTCGGAGGAGCTGAGGAAAGCAAAGAGTCGCAGCAAGAAGAACCACAGTCGCTTCACGTTGCTGCGCTGCAGACGGCCAGGAAACACGGTGAGTCAGCAGGAAGTGATGTCACATGTCAGTGTGTGTTACCTCATCACACGACGACATGTGAAAACCTCTGCTACAGAGACGGAGACGTTTCTAAACGCTGCGTTTTCACACACAAACGTAGTCTCGTGGAAGGGACCTGGGTTCAGGACTGGCTGAAACGCCCCCTGTGTCCAGTCTGGTTCCCCTCACCCAGTCTGGTTCCCTTCACCCTCACCCAGTCTGGTTCCCCTCACCCTCACCCTAACCCAGTCTGGTTCCTCACCCTCACCACCCAGTCTGGTTCCCTCACCTCACCCAGTCTGGTTCCCCTCACCCTCACCCAGTCTGGTTCCCTCACCCTCACCCTAACCCAGTCTGGTTCCCTTCACCCTCACCCAGTCTGGTTCCCCTCACCCTAACCCAGTCTGGTTCCCCCCTCACCCTCACCCAGTCTGGTTCCCCTCACCCTCACCCTCACCCTAACCCCTCACCCAGTCTGGTTCCCCTCACCCTCACCCAGTCTGGTTCCCCTCACCCTCACCCTCACCCTAACTACCCTCACCCAGTCTGGTTCCCCTCACCCTCACCCTCACCCAGTCTGGTTCCCCTCACCCTCACCCAGTCTGGTTCCCCTCACCCTCACCCAGTCTGGTTCCCCTCACCCTAACCCTCACCCAGTCTGGTTCCCCTCACCCTCACCCTCACCTAACCCTCACCCAGTCTGGTTCCCCTCACCTCACCCAGTCTGGTTCCCCTCACCCTAACCCTCACCCAGTCTGGTTCCCCTCCCTCCCCTAACCCTCACCCAGTCTGGTTCCCCTCACCCTCACCCTCACCCTAACCCCTCACCCAGTCTGGTTCCCCTCACCCTCACCCTCACCCTAACCCTCACCCAGTCTGGTTCCCCTCACCTCACCCTAACCCCTCACCCAGTCTGGTTCCCCTCACCCTCACCCTCACCCAGTCTGGTTCCCTTCACCCTCACCCAGTCTGGTTCCCTCACCCTCACCCAGTCTGGTTCCCCACCCTCACCCAGTCTGGTTCCCCTCACCCTCACCCTCACCCTCACCCTAACCCCTCACCCAGTCTGGTTCCCCTCACCCCTCACCCTCACCCTAACCCCTCACCCAGTCTGGTTCCCCTCACCCTCACCCTCACCTAACCCCTCACCCAGTCTGGTTCCCCTCACCTCACCCTCACCCTAACCCTCACCCAGTCTGGTTCCCTCACCTCACCCTCACCCTAACCCCTCACCCAGTCTGGTTCCCCTCACCCTCACCCAGTCTGGTTCCCTCACCCTCACCCTCACCCAGTCTGGTTCCCCCACCCTCACCCTCACCCAGTCTGGTTCCCTCACCCTCACCCAGTCTGGTTCCCTCACCCTAACCCCTCACCCAGTCTGGTTCCCCTCACCCTCACCTCACCCTAACCCTCACCCAGTCTGGTTCCCCTCACCCTCACCCAGTCTGGTTCCCTCACCCTCACCCAGTCTGGTTCCCTCACCCTAACCCTCACCCAGTCTGGTTCCCTCACCCTCACCCTCACCCTAACCCCTCACCCAGTCTGGTTCCCCTCACCCTAACCCCTAACCCCTAACCCCTAACCCAGAGTCAATAAGGATTACTACTCTGAATTTACAAGTTTACATGAGATGAGCTCTACGGGTTTAGCAGCTGTCGGATGAACTAGAAAAGATTAGATTCCCACTTTTTTATTCTGTTTGTGTTTCTCCAGACCAAGACTTGATTTATTATTTTGTGTGGAAGATGAAGATGTTGGAACTGAATCACTTTGAGTCATTAAACAGTCTGAACAGTTAAATATTAAATATCCACAGATCGTCATGGTGACAGTTTTATTGTAGCTACAGGAAAAACTCTCGTTCACTCAGTTTTTCCTGTTTCTGTCTTTATTTATCTTCATCCTCTCGTCCTCTGCTCGGAGATTACACCCCCCTCCCTCCCCCGACTCTAACTGCCACCCCATTGGTGGATTTCCTCCTACATACGTCTCAGGAATGGTGGATCAGATTTAACATCATCCGCCCACCCTGCCTCAGCTGCTGTGATTGGCTGAGCTGTTATTTTCCCTCCTCTGAAAAGGTTTAATCCACAGAATCCCATTAGTCCGTCAGAGGACGAGTTACAGACCAATAATCCCTCACATGTCAGCTGCACTTTATTACAGACCAATGTTCCTCATCACGTCTGTAGATATGAACACGTCTGTAGATATGAACACGTCTGTAGATACGAACACGTCTGTAGATATGAACACGTCTGTAGATATGAACACCGCTGTAGATATACGTCTGTGATAGACGCTGTAGATATGAACACGTCTGTAGATATGAACACGTCTGTAGATATGAACACGTCTGTAGATATGAACACGTCTGTAGATATAAACACGTCTGTAGATATGAACACGTCTGTAGATATAAACACGTCTGTAGATATGAACACGTCTGTAGATATGAACACGTCTGTAGATATAACACGTCTGTAGATATGAACACGTCTGTAGATATAAACACGTCTGTAGATATGAACACGTCTGTAGATATGACACGCCCGTAGATATGAACACGTCCGTAGATATGAACACGCCCGTAGATAGAACACGTGTAGATATGAACACGTCTGTAGATATGAACCGTCTGAGATATAACCGCTGTAGATATACTGTACAACGTCTGTAGATATAACACGTCTGTAGATATGAACACGTCTGTAGATATAAACACGTCTGTAGATATGAACACGTCTGTAGATATGAACACGTGCAGATATACACAGTCTGTAGATATACACACGTCTGTAGATATAAACACGTCTGTAGATATGAACACGCCAGATATAAACACGCTGTAGATATGAACACGTCTGTAGATATGAACACGTCTGTAGATATGAACACGTCTGTAGATATAAACACGTCTGTAGATACGAACACGTCTGTAGATATGAACACGTCTGTAGATATGAACACGTCTGTAGATAGGAACACGTCTGTAGATATGAACACGTCTGTAGATATAAACACGCCGTAGATATGAACACGTCTGTAGATATGAACACGTCTGTAGATACGAACACGTCTGTAGATATAAACACGTCTGTAGATATAAACACGCCTGTAGATACAACTGTAGAACCGTCTGTAGATATAAACACGTCCGTAGATATAACGTCTCCGAGATGAACACGTCTGTAGATATGAACACGTCTGTAGATATGAACACGTCTGTAGATGAACACGCTGTAGATACCACGTCTGTAGATAAACACGTCTGTAGATATGAACACGTCTGTAGATATAAACACGTCTGTAGATATGAACACGTCTGTAGATATAAACACGTCTGTAGATATGAACACACGTCTGTAGATATGAACACGTCTGTAGATATGAACAGATGAAATGACTTCCTTTCCTTCTGCAGGTTCCGAACCTCGTGTTTCTAGCAGTGAGTCCTGAAGAAAAGGAATCATGGGTCAACGTCCTCAATGTGGCAATAATCAAAGCTAAGAACCGAGTTTTAGACGAGGTAACTAACATGTCGACTTCAGTAAATCTCCTTTTCTAAGAACTGAACATTGATTTATTGATTATTAGTGTGTCCTGTTAATAAAGCTTGATTACTGATCAACCTTGCACTTCCATAAGTCATAGGTTTGTATATAATATATGGTGGCACTATTGATGGATTCTCCCAGAAACCTGGTGTGTTGTGACATTTCAGACGACACTGATCAGGTGTTGTGTTTGAGTCCAGGTGACCATCGAGGAGAACAGTGCGCTGGCTCATCCCACCAGAGACCGAGCAAAGATCCCTCATGGCCGTCGGCTGCCGACCAGAGGTCACCTCCTGGCTGTGGTACTGGGATTTCTTATTATGGTTCTTCAATAGCCTCTTAATACACAACATTAATATCATTATCTTCAATTTAGCTATGTTGTCCTTCAATCCCTCGCCCCAGGCGTCTACCTCCTCCCATGGCATGCTGACCCTCGACCTGGTTGCTGAGGAGGACGGTTTCTCCCCGGACTACGATGGCAACTCTAAGGAATCCTGGCAGAACTTTCGGGTCGACCTGCAGAAGGGGGGACAGGTTGTAGGATCTCGGGGGGTCGGGGGTCGTCAGCGGGCCGGCACCGATGTCTCAAAACTCAGGGTGACCTCCAAGGAGCCCAAGGTGAAGACTGGCAGTCTGCCCAGAGGTAGTGAGTGGTCCTGGGGTAAACAGTCCCACCTGGAGGCCTCCAAGGTTCAGAAGACCCAGCAGGTGCAGGTGGGTAAACTTCACATTGCTCCTTCTGAGACCTGAACATCTCTAACTGGCACCAGGAGCATCTGAAAGCAAAACTCAGCTCCAGGCTACAGTTCATTCTTTACTGATCGTTACCCAACTACTGTTAAACTTCCAAAAACCCTGAATCTTAACACACCGCCCTCAGAACGTTGTTGTTGTTGTTTTTTGCTCAATTTCGATTTTTTCACAAATACACATTTTTCTTTTCTTGTATAATAATCGGCAGACTTCAACTTACCGTTTCTTTTCAGGCTCAGTCTCGAACTCCACAACCCGGAAAGAGGTTCAGCATGCAGGGCCGGAGTCGCTGTGCCTCCATGGATGAAGTCCTTTCCTCCAGGTAATTGGAAAAAACCCACAACACACCTCATGATCACAGGATCACTGCATTCCACTCAACATTTATATTTGAGTTGCTGAGTTCCTTCTATGTCTGAGTCTGGGCGGTGGCCACAGACTAAAGGCTCATGGCTTGGATGTATAGTCCCTCTCGTGTGTCGTGGGACTGACCCAGCTTCTCGTTTCACTTGGACCTGGAGGATTTGTGATCAGATCCCAGCGGTTTTCTCCGATCTGCGTCTTCACCTCGAGTTCTTGTCTTTGGGGGGGATCCCAGACACCCTGCAGAACTAATTCCTTTTCCACTTGTGTCATGGATTATCCATCGGCTGCACATTTCAAGTATCTGAAAGAAGATGAACTGAAATTAACGGCTGTGATGGACCTTTTGCAAAATCTAAGTATTGTGATGTTCAGTTAATGGGTCAAAATGTGCGACCACAATGCTAAAGGTTCTCGGGTCGATTTATTAACCCCAGAGCTTTTGAATACATCTGAAAATCAAGTAAATGCACTGAAATTGACTTTAAAGTTCAGTCTTGGTTATAAATTTAAATTAGCCCAAACTTCTTCCTCCTCCCCCTCTTCAGACCGGCGATGATTCGTTCGGAGTTGCGGTCCGTTCTTCGCCGTTGTCCCACTGAAGAGGAGGCCGGGGGCGGGGCTTCGGTGCAGCCGGTCGGTCAGCTGCAGAGCCTCATTGCTCAGAGGATGCAACGAGCTCAGGAGCTGCTGGAGGAGATGAGACTGCAGGTTCGACTGCTTCATGAATCCTATCGATTCGTCTTTTGTACGATAGAAAACACAATAAAGACTTATACTGAGTGTCTTGATTGACAGGAATTGCAAAAAGCCAAAGCAGAGCGAGAGCGAGGCGGCAGCTCACCGTACCTGAAGGGCATCGACTCCCCTCGACTCCATCACCTCAGGGGCTCTGACTCTCCTCACTCCAGGTCAGTTCATTAACATTTCAGAAGTATATGATGATATGTGTGAACAAATAGGATCAATGTTTAACTGACTGCTGTTGTCCTCTTCAGTAAGTCATCAGGTTCTCCGAGGAGCAGGAGCAGCGACTCTCCTCGCCTCAGGGGCAAGGATTCTCCACGTCTGAGAGGAAGAGAGTCTCCTCGGTCCAAAGCCAAGAAGAACCGCTGCAAAGGGGCTGACTCACCTCGCTCAAGAGGATCCCATTCCCCTGCTGCGAAAGCAAATGACTCCCCTCGACTGAAAGATTCACCTCGACTGACGACCACAGAGTCTCCACGATCAAAGAGCTCCGACACCGTTTGTTCTCCAAATCTCAAGAGCTCCTCCAGCTCCTCTGTTCCCAACAAGGACGACTCCCCCCCGAGCGGAAGAGGATCAGACTCCTCTGGGGTTAAAGGATCAGATTCTCCACAAGGCAGCGAAACGGACTCACCTTGTCTGGACAGCAGCAAGGAGTCGCCCTGTCAGAGTCAGAAGAACTCCCCAAGTTTCTCTGGATTCTGTGAGTCATCTCAGGCCGAAACGTCCGACCAACAGTGTTTGTCTCCATCTTCACCAGCCTCACCTCCCTTCCTGCTGTCGGAAGAGGAGTTGGAGGTGGAAAGGAGGCGCGCTGAGGCAGAGCGGCTCCTGGAGGAGGCCGTGTCCTCTTGGAAAGAGGCTCAGGAGGTGCTGCAGGAGGTGAAGGATCTGCAGAGCCAGACGCTGCGGCGACAGCGTAGGAGGACCTACGAGAAGATGACCACAGCGACGGTGGCGGGTTCGCCCACAGCGAGTTCTGCAGCAGAGGACGACGACACGCCGGCCTCGCCGACGCCACCTGAGGACGACGACGAGTCCGAGACACCTTGACAACTGTTTTTTCTTTTCCAAAAAGCTGAAACGTTTTTCCGCAAGAGTGTGCACAAATTGCAGACATGGTTTTAAAACATTCAGGAGTTTTAATTCTATCCCTAAAATGTTTTTCATCTTTTAATGCGAGGACAGTGGGATTCACATAAACACTTAAGCAAATGTGGATTATTTCCAAACCAGCAATCTACAGTTCTTCCCAGGAGGTTGAAAGACTTTAATCCTCTACAATGCACTAGACCGACTCTGTGTGAGACGCGTCACACTTCACTGTGAATGGTTCTGCATGTTTTCCTCTCGGTTTGTTGAAGGTGGAAAGATTCTGCGTTGATTTTGGACATTTCTTCCCCTCGTGAGTTTTTTTGAAAAGATGAAAATTTGTTTCTAAACAAGGATGTCAACATTTTTACAATGAGTCTTTTTCAATCACGGCACTAAAGAGCACTATGTTTCCTAGGGGGCTGTAAATGTCTTTTTATAAGGGTCGACTGAAAATTGATGCTGATCAATAAGAACTTAATTATCTGTCACCTGATTTATTTGCTAATTATTATCATGTCTCTTATTGTCTTTTTTGACATTTCTGTCAAATTCTAAATCTACAATTTATTCGTAGCCTCAAAAAAACTTCTTCCAACTTACTTTCAATATTTTAAACTCGAGACTTTTTAACATTGAGTTTTGTCAAACTACAACAAAACTCAGGGAGTGAAGAGAAAATAAGCAATAATGTCGATAAGGGACGAAGACGCGTTTACATGTTCATCAAATCTGAGCTGAAACAGGAAACATCTGTTCGACTCACTCTGTGAATCACGAGGTTTTATGTGAAAGAAAACTTATATTCAACAAAAAACACAAACTGAAATCCTGATGGTCCGATGGTTAGATTCTGACTCACGGATCCAAGCTGATGGTCGAGTTGCATCAGTCGTGTGAAGATACAAAATAACTCTTTAATAACATTAATGATTGACTTTTCAAAAACAGGCCACAGATATAAACCGATCAGCAGATCAGAGAATAAACAGAACAAAGTGAAAGTATAAACTTGATATTTACTTACAATTACGAACAAATAACAAAATGTAGCCGACGTGTCACTGACGTAAGTGATGACATCTTCGTGTTGTGGGAATGTATGGAAATATTAAATATCAACTTCAATACAGTAAGAAATATTTATAATACATAAGTAACACTGAAACCATCCATCATATAGTCGTGTACTCATTTTTAAATAAAACCGTCAGTTTAAATATCTAAAACTCTACTGGTTCAACTAAAATAACTAAAACTAATAACTAAGTTTGTCAAATAAATGATTGTACACTGCAGTCCGACATTAAATGATCTATCTCTTTATTAGGAAAAAAAAGTATCACTAACCTTGGTTTTATGAAAACAACAAAAAGAGCCACAGAGGAATCAACTCTTTAAATACGTCTCAACCGTCGGATGATAAACATCAGTTAAATAACAATGACTCCATTTATTTGTGTTTGTACGTTAACGTTAAATATTCATATTTATCAGTCACTGTAGTTTTTAGATGACGTTAAAAAGAAAACGACAACAACACTGTCAGAGGTCAAAGGTCATGATTCATTGTTCAGTGTTGTAGTGAAACAACGTCTTTATTTTATTCACTTAAAGGTCAAGTGTGTAAGATTCAGGTGCAAGGATCTATTTGTAGAACCTGAATATAAAATAATCCCAGTGATGTTTTCACTTGTTTCATCTAAATTCTACTAATTGTTTTCTTCACCCTTTATATATAAATACTTTACATTCAAATACTTTAAATTAACTACTTTATATTTACATCAGGAGCAGGTCCTCTCTACGGAGGCAGCCATGTTTTTTACAGTAGCCCAGACTGGACAAACTAAACCTTTTGAGTTTCTATGACAACTGACGCTGCCACAGGTTCTCTTTCATGTTTGGAAGGGAGGGAGGGAGGGGGTGTTCAGCTGCAACATGACACTTCACCACTAGATGTCACTACATTCTACACACTGAACCTTTAAAAGTTTGTGCACAGTTTAAATATGATTATCTGAAATAATTTAGCATCACACTGTGTTCACTTTGAAAAATATGAAATGAAATTGTTTACATGTTTTATGTTAAACTAAAGCTTTATATGTTGTTTTTGAATGATATTGTTTGAATTGCCGCAATGCATTGTGGGTAAATGGCACCAAAATCCCCAGTTTTTTTCTGTTTTGAGATTCAAGACTTTACATGTAAAATAAAAGAAGCTGAAGAAAGTCACGGAAGAAAGACATGATTTCATTCTGTAAAATACAATCGTTTTATTTCAGCACTTAAGTAAAAGTACTTAGTTACTTTTCACAGTCGCTCTTTCACACACACACACACAGTGAGCGTTGTAGAGGTGGAGCTGTGTAATGGAGCGATGCTGTTTGTCCTACATCTGCTCTTCATCACAGCTCACTGACCTGTGTGTGTGTGTGCGTGTGTGATTATTTATGCATGTGTGAGCATTTCTTGATGACTAATCTGCAGCTGTTGTGCGCTCTGTGTTTGTGTGTCTGAAAACCACATTTTAAATAAACGCTTCACTGACCCAGTTTAGCTTAGCTTAGCACAAAGACAGGAGGCAGAGGGAAACTGTTAGCATAGTATCTTTGATTTTTTGGACGCTCTCACTCATGTGACATGGGCCTGAATAATTTCATGATCTTCAGGTTCCCCGTAAATAAATATTTGTCAAAGATGGTTTCTGTCATTTCAGGTCGTTCTTATCTCACTGATGTTTCTGATCAGTTGGGTTTGAATCAGTTATTTGATGATATAAAAACAGACTGAAACGTTATGATTGACAGCTGAGACGTCATGATTGACAGCTGACACCGACTCCTGGAAGTGGAGTTGAGTCGTCGTCTTTTTTACGTCTGATTTGACATAAATTATTTCAACTGTTGAGATCAATGTTTCTTTATGAGAACAAAAGTAAATATAATAACAAACTTTCTGTTTCAGAAAAACATGAACAAACAGAACCCGCCTGCAGGGGGCGCTGTAACAAGCTCTTATTGCTTTGAACAGACGGCTCTTCACTCTTCAGATTTGATTTCACTGGTGACTTTACAGCTCAAACTCCAGAAGTGTTCATGAGCCCAGATGCTCAGGTGGGTTCTTGGTGTGAGCGTCAGATTCTCTCGCTTCTCATTCACGTGTTAAAACTCATTTTCAGACCTTGTGATGTCGTCTTCTTCTACATATTTTCTGATGTCAGTTGTTTGTATTTGAATTAATTGGCTTTTATTTAAACTCTATTTTTTGTAAATTCCTTGATTTTTTTATCAGTGTAACTAAGTTTCTGAAAACATTTTAAAAGGTGCTATAGAAATTATTATTGTTAATATTGTGAAGATGTCATTGGTCGACATTATAACTGCTCTTTTATTCTATTGGTTGAAGAGTTTTGAGTCGAGAGGAGGCGGAGTCCAAATGAAGATCGAGACGATGAATTCAGAACGTCTGAAGGTGACTTGAAGAAATAAAGGTTTTAAAGAAAAAGTGAATAAAGAAAAAAGATCAATATGTTCCCAGAGTAATAAACTACATGTGTGTTAAGTTACATCCTGATAAAAACACAGAGGAGGATTCATGTTCACATCAGAGTCGGATCAATTATTTACACTGACGACGTCTGATGCTTCAGTTTGAGTTATTTTCATTGCAGAGTAGGGGGATACATTTTATTAATAACAACACACACACACTCTCAGAGGTGCAGTGTGTATCAGGTCAGTGTTACAGTTTGTCCTCATTTAAAACAGGAAGGATTAAACAGGCGTGTGTAGTAAAGTGTTGGGGGATGGTAAATGTTCATTGTGACTCACGACCCTGCAGCGTCTGTTCAAAAACTCGACCTCGTTTATTCCTCCTCTCCTTCTTTCCTTTCCTTGGATCCTCACTTGAGGAAAATATGTTTTCTTACATGTTCCTGACATGTTCCTCACATGTTCTGTCTGTGAGAACAAATGTCTGAGTCAGTGTCTCTGGACATGTTCTGGATCTTCTCCTGCAGCCTCCTAGTAACATGTGTGTAACATGTCAGAGTGAGTCCATGTGAGGACACAGCAGGACAATGTCCTGAAGCTTCCCAGTGAGCGAGTGGACGTGTTGATGAGGTTTCTAACACGTGACGGACGTGAAACTGGAAGAACACAAACATCTCAGGATGAAGAAGAGGAGCCGTACACGTAGAAGACGAAGACGTCCACTTGGAAACACGAGGAGGTTCCAGAGCTTCTGGTGATGAGGGCCGACGCCGGTGTGGATGAGCTGTAAACAACAACACTGATCTTTCCACAGCAGAGTTTATACGTCATGTCCGGCCTCCTGCTGCTCTACAGGCTCCGCCCCTGCTGCTCTACAGGCTCCGCCCCTCGCCTGGATGTTCCCACATGTTCCTGTTTGAACGAGTCGGACCCAACCTCCTGCTGCTCTACAGGCTCCGCCTCGCCTGGATGTTCCCACATGTTCCTGTTGTGTGAACCAGTCGGACCCGCCTCCTGCTGCTCTACAGGCTCCGCCCCTCGCCTGGATGTTCCCACATGTTCCTGTTGGTGTGAACCAGTCGGACCCGCCTCCTGCTGCTCTACAGGCTCCGCCTCGCCTGGATGTTCCCACATGTTCCTGTTGGTGTGAACGAGTCGGACCCGCCTCCTGCTGCTCTACAGGCTCCGCCCCTCGCCTGGATGTTCCCACATGTTCCTGTTGGTGTGAACGAGTCGGACCCGCCTCCTGCTGCTCTACAGGCTCCGCCCCTCGCCTGGATGTTCCCACATGTTCCTGTTGGTGTGAACGAGTCGGACCCGCCTCCTGCTGCTCTACAGGCTCCGCCCCTCGCCTGGATGTTCCCACATGTTCCTGTTGGTGTGAACGAGTCGGACCCGCCTCCTGCTGCTCTACAGGCTCCGCCCTCGCCTGGATGTTCCCACATGTTCCTGTTGGTGTGAACGAGTCGGACCCGCCTCCTGCTGCTCTACAGGCTCCGCCCCTCGCCTGGATGTTCCCACATGTTCCTGTTGGTGTGAACGAGTCGGACCCGACAACCTGCTGCTGCTTCACGAGGAACACAAAGTCCACCAGGGGGAACCAGAACATATTTGTGAGGGACGGCAGAGGAGGACAAAAAGAATCATAAACAGATAAATTGAAATGTGAGGCCCGATTTAAAACAAGATGAATAAAGTGTCTGAAAGAGATGACGACAAAATGGTCTCAGAGCTTCTCTGTAAAGAGCCTTGAGATGTGTATTATGATTTGGTTCTATACAAGACGAGAGATGAAGAGGATGAAGATGATGAAGAGGTGTTCAGAGTCAGTGTCGTCCTCATCGCTCTCGTAGCAACAGAACTAAAAATATTTCCTGTTTATTATCGACACACTGAGACAACCATGATGACATCACTGTGACATCACCGCTGCAGTGTGAGCTGTCACAGTGATGTCATCGACTCATTCGCTCATCACCTCTGTGCGTGTGTGTGTCTGATAAAAATAACCACAAGCTTTTAGGTTGTTTAAATATTTCAGAGGAGCAAACACACACACACAGACACACACACGTGTGTCAGAAAATCTTCTCACTTTATTTTGTTCATAAATATTTCTATAAACAGGATTCATTGTTTTAAATAATTTGAAAGATATTTTCATCATTATTTGAATGTAAACATTTTAAAGGTGAACTAGAAGTTTGAATTGAAATCAGTCAGCAGAGAGACGAGGGCGCCACCTGCAGGACAAACTAAACCCAATCACACGATATCCTGCTGACATCTAATAATTTGTATTTATTTATTTAGTCCGGTCTTTAATTCTTTTATTTGAAAAATTATTTTTTCTATTCCACCTTTACAATTAAAACCATATTATATAAATAACCATTATAACTATAAATTACTGATTCATTCATATCAAGAGAAAAATTAAACTTCACAATAAAATGCTTCATTAAAATCTGAAGACATTCTGATTTATGTCAGTTACATTTTATTTGTCGCACACATTTTCAGACGAGTTTTGAAAGAGAAACTGAACACAACTTTTTCAAATGTCGATTTATTCAAGTTATTTTGAACATTCATTTAAATCTGTGTAATTATTTTTCATTCTCCACTTTTCTTCCTAGTCTCACTCCTCCTCCCTCGTTCTCAAGATTCCCTCCATTCTTCCTCCCCTCTTTCCTTCACTCCTTCCTTATCCTCTTTCTGTTCGTCATTCAGTTTCTCATCCCGCCATTTCTGCTATTTTCTCTTTATTTCTTTTCTCTCACTTCACTTGTTTCTATCTTTTAAAACTAAATGTTTGACATCACTCGTTCCTCCTTTCCCGTCTCTCGATCAGAAAACGTTCTCATGTTTAACTGATGTTTATCAGCCGAGTCCTCACAGCGTGTCTGTGTGTGTTTTCAGTATGTGTGTCTCTGTTTTCTTTCGTTTTTAGATCTTAAACAATAAATAAAAACTGATTTATCGCAGAACTCGCGACGATAACGAGTTGTTTGGGTTTTTCCTGTTATCTGCCACAATAAACAAACATCTGGACAAAAATAAGACGCGATGTCGCGCTGGAGAAAAAACATGATCTTTATTGTTTGTTTTTACAAATGTATGAATTATTCATGTTTTTTCTGAACTTCAGGAAATTTCTACTTTTCATTTGCATTTAAATGGTTTTAAATTCAAAGTATTATACATAACACTTTGAATTCATTCTGTTTTAAATGTTACACCTTTTTTCTTCATGATATTACAATTGAATAACATTGTAACGTGTATGTTACACAATAAGCACCTGTTTACAACATGGCTTTAAAAATGTTTTTAGAATTTAAATACACTGCATGGTCACAGAACAAGGGTTCAGCTCTAAGCCCCACACCAGTTCAACTTCAGAGAACCAGTGGTTGTGAACCAGTTTCTGCTTTGGAGCAAATCAAAGTAACAACAGGTGAAATGGAGGCAGAAGCAAGACGAGCCCCAAACAGAGACTGTCTTTAATGTGGTGTCCACAGACAGCTGCTCTCTGCTGATCCTTCCTGACTCCTTCTACTTCTGGGTCCTGCTCCTCCTCACTGCTGGTAGCATGAGGAGCTACCTGCAGCTCCACCAGGCTGCACAGGTAGTCCAGCTCCTCCAGGAGGACACATCCATACCTGGGGTCACAAGAAGGTTTGTGTCTCCCAGCACAGTGTCCAGAGCCTGGAGGAGACACCAGGAGACGTTACTCCAGGAGACACCAGGAGATGTTACACCAGGAGACGTTACACCAGGAGACACCAGGAGAGCACCAACCTAGCAGCAGGTACCTGCTCCTTTGTGGAGGAATAACAGGAGGAGCACTGCTCTACAAAATGACCTCCAGCCAACTATTGCTGTGTTTCTGACCAAGAGAAACAGACTCCATGAGGAGGCATGAGGGCCGACGTCCTCTAGTGGGACCTGAGCTCACAGCTCCATTCACCAGAGAACACCAGGACCAGCAGGTTCACCACTGGAACCTCGTTCTCCTCACAGATGAGATCAGGTGTGAACGAGTCTGGAGACGTCGTGGTGAACGTGAAGCTGCTGTAACATCATCTATGACCAGTTTGGTGGATCAGTGAAGGTCTGAGGAGGCAGATCCTGGGAGGGTCACATAGACCTTCATGTCCCAGCCAACGGTTCCCTGACTGCTGTTAGGTACCAGGATGAAATCCTCAGAGTGACTGTCAGACGCTGGTGCAGTGGCCCCTGGGTTCCTCCTGGTGCAGTGGGCCCTGGGTTCCTCCTGGTGCAGTGGGCCCTGGGTTCCTCCTGGTGCAGTGGGCCCTGGGTTCCTCCTGGTGCAGTTTGCCCTGGGTTCCTCTTGGTGCTCCTGGTGCAGTGGACCCGGGTTCCTCCTGGTGCAGTGGCCCCTGGGTTCCTCCTGGTGCTCCTGGTGCAGTGGCCCCGGGTTCCTCCTGGTGTCGAGGACCCGGGTTCCTCCTGGTGCAGTGGCCCGGGTTCCTCCTGGTGCCGAGGACCCCGGGTTCCTCCTGGTGCGATGGCCCCGGGTTCCTCCTAGTGCGAGGACCCGGGTTCCTCCTACCTGGTGCTCCTGGTGCAGTGGCCCCGGGTTCCTCCTGGTGCAGTGGCCCCCGGGTTCCTCCTGGTGCCGAGGACCCCGGGTTCCTCCTGGTGCCGAGGACCCCGGGTTCCTCCTAGTGCCGAGGACCCCGGGTTCCGCTGACCTAAATCCAGTTGAGCACCTCCTGGACGCCACGGTCTGTCCAGGAGGTGACGATTTATTCACTGAGTCACATGATGACTTGATGAAATTCCCACCAGTTGGATCAGCCTGTGGTTTCAGTTTGTTACTGGGATGTTCAGTGTGGTTTTGAATCCAGTCCAGTGGGTTGATGGTTTTAGTTTCCATTGAACGTTGCTATGGCATTTTGTTCTCAACTAATTATACAATGTTCATCAGTAAAGATTTTATACTTGAATACAACTTTGAGCAGTGCATTTATAAACGGATGTAACAGGAGATCGTGTTGTCACTCACCTCCTCCATTTACCTGCTCAGATGATGAACGCCGCTCCCTCACAGCAGCGGCCGGACTTCCTGTCTCCAGACCGGAGCCCTGAACTACGAAGCAGGATTTGGTTATCAGGGTAACTTCAGGTTTAATTCAGAGTTCTCACTTCTACGAAGCTCGTAGGAAGGTTTAACACAACATGTTTCTTTTATAGATTTTATTGAAAACCCCTCAGTACTGTTTTTGTTACATCACACAAAAAGTTAAACACAGTTTTTCCCACAGACGGGACGAAGGAGGACGCTAACAGCTGACAGAGGAGCGAGCTGGGGTCAAAGGTCAAAGGCTCAACTATCACCTCGCTGCAGAAACAAAAACATCCTTAAAATGATTTAAGTCTTTAACAAAATAAAAACCAACCTGAAACTGAGATGAGTGTATTTACAATATTGCCTAAAAACCAGTTAAAACCCGACGTCAGCAGGTCTGACACGTGTCCCTCGACATCTACACTCTTAAAAACAACACGGTAAAACATCCTCATGTTCACGTTGGTCTCATGATTTTATTGAAGGTGAGCGATTTGACGGCTGACCACAAGGAGTCACTGGTGCAAAACACAGACTTGATCCCTCACTGGCCTGGTTCCCACCAAGGAGCAAATGAGTCAAACTAAATTCAACATTTGTATTTGATTTTGAAGCTGATCACTTTTTCAAATAATCAAGTAACATTAAACATGATTTAGTGACTATGAAAGTTTAGAAGAATTTAAAGAGAGAAAGAAACAGTGGAAGATGACTTACATACTTTTATGTCACAGATCGAGTGTTCGTTTTTCTTCAAAAATAAATCTTTAGAACTTTAGAACTCAAATTTAAAAGATTTGACTGAATTAAAAACGCAAAGATACGAAATCAAACTAAGTTCATTTAGTGGCTGATCTGAAGCTTATAGAAACCATAAACTTCAATTTACACCTCATGTTGAAATTTTCATATTTCCACTCAAATGTTTTTAAAAGATGTTTAACAGTTTAAAAGTTATGATTTAAAATTTATCCTGAGCCCAAACTCAAAGTGCAGAATGTTTGAACCAGACGACGAATCAGAAGCTGAGACCAGACACGTGGATGCTTTAAAACAATATCATTTTCAAAAGTGCAAAATGAGAGAAAAGCTAAAAGTTTACAGCAGTTTAGATAAAAGTCTGAGCAGCTTCGGGAACAAACCTGACTCACCTGAGAAAAACCAGCCAGCACTCGGCGTCGTGTGAGAAAGACAAGTTTTCTCTGGACTCATTTTTGAGTCTCGTTCTAAATTTTCTTGTCTGATCAGTTTTTTGTTTGTGAGCAGGTTTGTTTCTGTCGCCCGAAGCAGGAGAAAGTAGAAAATACACAACAGGTGTGTCACGTTCAAACTCCGCCCCCCGAGACCAGCTAAAGCACTCTGAAGTCAGCCGTCTTTAGTCCTTAACATCCCATAATCCACTGTGACAGGGGACCGAGTCGTAGAGTCACAAGCTGAGCAGGTGTCAGTGAAGGCAACATCGCGTAACGACTCAGAGACACGTCACCAACTCAGTGCTCGCCTCAAAAAGCTGCCGGTAAACGGGCACCTGAGGTTTAAAGGGGGAGTTGTGTTTAGGAGGCGGAGCCTGAAGTGTGACGGCAGCGGTCTGAATATCGCAAGGGGACGGGCTGTTTGAGAACGAGACGCTCGGTTCTACTTCAAACTAAAAACATCAACAGCTGCTGACGGGGACAAAAAACAGGCTGCTGTTAACTTCAAAAACAAACACACCCAAACTACAACTTCACCCCACCCGCCCCCTAATCTTCCCTGAAGAACCCCCACAATAAATCAAACACACACTGGGAATATTAATCATACGATCTCTGTGGACCTGAGCGACGGCAGGTCTGCATATGTCGACTGTGAGACGGCAGAGTCACGTGACTCGTCCACGTCAGGGAGTTTATCGGACTGAAACGTGACGGTGCTCCTGAAGAGGGCGTGCTCCACGCCGGTCAGAGACTGATATGGCTGCAGAAAGAACAGAGTTCTGATCCGGAACAAGTTTTTGGTGAATAAGATCAGATGCTGGTCTGAGGCTCAGAGAAGAACGATGTGATGAAGATGAATCTGTAAAAACCTGTGAAGAAGAAGGTCCCAATACGAGAAGTCGGGTTTCTTGGAGGTGAAACTAATGTTTGGATCTGCTCAGATGTTCAAAACTTAGAAAACAAGTCCAGTTCAGACTACAAGATTTTCAAACCTTTTTGTCAAAGAAGTTTTTGTCCCAGGATGTCGTCATGGTGATTCTACGCCTGTGACAGCAAATAAATCCACCACTGACCTGCTCTTAACAAGGTGTTGCTTTACAAACTGTAGGATTCAGGCCGGAGATGAACTTCTTTTTAACGACGTGTTTGTGCGCACGTTGTCAACATCCATGAGAGCAGTTCTCAGAATTTAATGCCATCTGTAACCGACAGCTGCTGTGAAAACATCTGGACCACCAGAGGGGGCGGGTCTACGTCTCAGTGAAAACACGGAACGAAACTGATTTATTACAAAACATCTGCAACTTTAAAGTGAACATCACAAACTGCCATTTGGTAACTACGGTAACCTGATGATTCAGACTGATAGGATCAGGTGCTGGAACACATCTTGTAGTCTGGACTGGAAAAGCTGCTCATTACAAAAGCTAAAAACCAGGGGGCGACAGTGCCCCCCCGACTGGTAAAAATAAACCTGTTTACAGGAGAAGAAGAAGAGTAGTCGTCCCATGAGACAAAGTGTGTTTTGGTTTTCACACCTGTTCTTTAACAAGGAGCCGGTTCACACCAGAACTTCAGATTCAGACGTCCAGCCGACGATGAGACGAGGGTCAGAGTTCAGGGTCAGGACGTGGAGACGGACTTACGGGACAGACGGAGGCTTTCACCCTGAACCAGGTTTTAAAGGGAAATGTGTTGAGTCTTCAGCTGAGAACCATCAGGTAAAGTTCTGATAAAATATTCGTATATTATCTAAAAACAAAGACGTGATTTTCTACTGCAAACTGAAAGGGACTATTTCAGATCACCGTTCCTGTTGCTGCTGATGTTGCCATGGTTGCAGTGATTGTTGTCTGGCGGAGGTCGGGTCCGGAGGTGGACTGAGACGGACAGAAACAGGACAGGACGACACACAGACGACGAGTTGATTGAAGGACTAGTCGTCTTCGTCGTCGTCATCATCGTCGTCTTCCTCGCCTTCATCGTCCACGTCTCTCTTTCTCTTCTGTCCCTGAACGCCTGGCTGGTCCTCTGCACAGAGAGAATCAACCAATCAGAGGAAGCTGTCAGGGTTCTGACCAATCAAAGCTATTCAGTTAAAACTTCTGCACCTTCTTTTACAGGCAGAAACTATTTTACAGGTGGTGATTAACGTTATGAAGAATATCTTTTTTTAGGTCCTTAGCGAACCCCTTAAAGAGGCTGAATATTAAATTAAATTGTGGATCCATAAGATGAAATGCGTCAGTTCCTCGAGTGACTTTAAGGATAAAACATGTCATGTACATCACTTACCTTCTTCCTCCTCTTCCTCTGCAAAGTCTTCCTCATCCTCCTGAGACCAGAAGAAAAAATTGACTCAACACACCTTCACACTTTAAGAATAACACACAGGCAGCTTGCTTCTGATTGGATGACACTAATGAAGCTCTACCTACGTCAGATCATGTGACCAGGCTGATCGCCATCAGACCGACTGACAGTTTGTTCAGAATTTAACGCCACAAACATAAATAAAAATAAACTACTTGACCTGTTTGATTTTTAATTCTGTAATAAGATCTAATTTCAATGTAAATATGATCATGTATTGTAGATTATATCTACAATATATCTAACAGTCATTAGATCATCACTGGTGCAGTTTTCCTTCTGATCAGGGTCATGCATCAGAGGGTTCTGAACCTGGTCACAGCTGAAGACAGGCCGTCCCACCGGCTCAGGTCGGACCAGGCAGAGACTGAATGTCCACAATGAATCAGCTCAGCATCGACCTCGTGTCTCGTGGTAATATTGTTTATTCTTTTTCCTCTTTGCCTGCGTCTGAGCCGGCGGCGGGTCGACCTGCAGACTGAAGCCTGAGTTGCTCACCTGATCCCCCCGGTTCACCTGTAAGCTCAGCCCCACCTCCCCTCCCTCTGAGCCGTCCTCATCCTCTTCTTCATCATCCTCATCGTCATAGTCACCAGTCTGCCCCGCCCCATCCTCGCCGTCCTCGTCTGTGAACACAGAGACGAGGTTAAGAGATGTTCACGGGGAGGTTTCTCTGCCGAGCACTATACCCTGTGTCACACCTTCGTCCTCGGCCTCAGAGTCCGGAGCCTCGTTGTCCTCCTGGTCGAAGCCGTCCAGGTAGGTGACCTGAGGCAGCAGCTCGAACACGCTCTCCCTGTAATCCTCCAGAGACGTGATCTCACAGTTAAACAAGTCCAGACTCTGGAGACTCTTCAGGTTTTGCTGCAGCAAGAAACAACATGTTAGCAAGTTAGCAGCTAAAAACAGATGCAAGTGTATGTGTGTGTGTGTGTGTGAGTCTGTCTGTGTGTCTGTGTGTGTGTGTCTGTGAGTCTGTCTGTCTGTCTGAGTGTGTGAGTCTGTCTGTGTGTGTGTGTCTGTCTGTCTGTCTGTCAGTGAGTGAGTGAGTGAGTGTGTCTGTCTGTCTGTGTGTGTGTGTGAGTCTGTGTGTGTGTGTGTGTGTGTCTGTCTGTCTGTCTGTGTGTGAGTCTGTCTGTGTGTGTGTGTGTGTGTGTGTGTCTGTCTGTGTGTGTGAGTCTGTCTGTCTGTCTGTCTGTGTGTGTGAGTCTGTGTGTGTGTGTGTGAGTCTGTGTGTGTGTGTGTGAGTCTGTGTGTGTGTGTGTGAGTCTGTGTGTCTGTCTGTCTGTCTGTGTGTGTGTGAGTCTGTGTCTGTGTGTGAGTCTGTGTCTGTGTGAGTCTGTGTGTCTGTGAGTCTGTCTGAGTGTGTGAGTCTGTCTGTGTGTGTGTGTCTGTCTGTCTGTCTGAGTGTGTGTGTGTGTCTGTCTGTGTGTGTGTGTGAGTCTGTGAGTGAGTCTGTGTGTGTGTGTGTGTTCTGACCAGGGCCTCCACGTTGCTCAGCTCTTTGATCTTGTTCCCACTCAGGTTGAGGTAGATCAGGTTTGGACATTTTTCTGACAAAGTTTCCAAAGAACCAGACAAGTTGTTGTCGCTCAACTCCAACTGAAGAAGAGAAGACGATTATAAAGAATCACAGATCGTTTATATGTCCGCTAACATGGAGGAGGAGGGTTAATAACCTATAGAGCAGCCAGCCACCAGGGGGCGATACATCTTTATTTACAGTCTACATTTCTGACATGTTCCACAGGACGGTGGGTAACCAGCAGAACCGGTAACCTTTAATATTTTGTTACCTTACGTAGTTTGGGCAGCGACGGCAGTTTAGCCAAAGAGCTCAGACCCACGTTGACCATGCTGAGGAACTCCAGCTCCTTGAAGTCGTCTGAGAGTCCTTCCACCTCCCCGTCCGCAGAGCGACTGTTGTCCACCACCAGCTCCGCTATCTGAGGGGGAGACAGGCAGAGACAGACGGGTGTCAACAGACGGGTGTAGACAGACAGACGGGTGTCAAGAGACGGGTGTCAACAGACGGGCGTAGACAAACAGACAGACGGGTGTAGACAGACAGACGGGTGTCAAGAGACGGGTGTCAACAGACGGGCGTGACAGACAGACAGACAGACGGTGGCAGAGACAGACAGACAGACGGGTGTAGGCAGACAGACAGGCGTGAGCCAGACAGACAGGACAGACGGTGTAGACAGACGGGTGGACAGACAGACGGGTGTAGACAGACAGACGGGTGTAGACAAACAGACGGGTGTCAAGGGACGGGTGTCAACAGACGGGTGTAGACAGACAGACAGACAGACGGGTGTAGACAGACAGACAGAAGGCGGGTGTAGACAGAGACAGACAGACGGGTGTAGACAGACAGACGGGTGTAGACAGAGCAGACAGACAGAGACAGACGGGTGTAGACAGACAGACGGGTGGAGACAGACAGACAGACGGCAGGTGTAGACAGAGACAGACAGACGGGTGTAGACAGACAGGCAGTGTGACAGGGACAGATGGGTGTAGACACAGACAGACGGGTGTAGACACAGACAGACGGGTGTAGACAGAGACAGGCGGGTGATGGACAGAGACAAAGGTGTAGGACAGACAGACGGGTGTAGACAGAGACAGACAGACAGAGACAGACGGGTGTAGACAGACAAACGGGTGTAGACAGAGACAGACGGGTGTAGACAGAGAGACAGACGGTGTAGACAGAGAGACAGACGGGTGTAGACAGACAGAGACAGGCAGGTGTAGACAGACAGACAGAGACAGACGGGTGTAGACAGACAGGACGGGTGTAGACAGCAGAGACAGACGGGTGTAGACAGACAGATGGGTGTAGACAGAGACAGACAGACAGAGACAGACGGGTGTAGACAGACAAGCGGGTGTAGACAGAGACAGACGGGTGTAGACAGACGAGAGGGTAGACAGAGACAGACGGGTGTAGACAGACAGACGGGTGTAGACACAGAGACAGACGGGTGTAGACAGACAGAGACAGACAGACGGGTGTCAGACAAGACAGGCGGGTGTAGACGAGAGACAGACGGGTGTAGACAGACAGAGACAGACGGGTGTAGACAGAGAACAGACGGGTGTAGACAGACAGAGACAGACGGGTGTAGACAGACAGAGACAGATGGGTGTAGACAGACAGAGACAGACGGGTGTAGACAGACGAGACAGACGGGTGTAGACAGAGAGACAGACGGGTGTAGACAGACAGACAGAGACAGACGGGTGTCAACAGACAGGTAAATGTTTGTGTGAGGACTTTGCTCATATTACCCAGAATTCCTCTGGTTGTTATATAAGCAGCAGACACTGGTTCAGAATGAAAACCAGAGGCCACCATCACTGACACGGAGCGCGTGCGTGTTTAACCTACTATAAGCTTGGGGGCTCTACACACACCATCTGCCACCCCCCCACTCATACAACATGACACCAGTGAACACTACGAGTGAGTGAGGGTGTGTTGTGTGTTATTTGACCGACGCCGATCGGTTTGTAGTCCGACACACACACACACACACACACACACACACACACACACACACACACACACACACACACACACACACACACACACACACACACACACACACACACACTACCCTCGGTAACCTCGGTAACGCCATTTTGACTCGTTAGCGACGTTGTTTACCGAACACCTAAACCCGCGTTACAGTAACGATGTAACGTTACTTTAAATATAGATGTATTCGTTTAAATCCGCGTCGACGCCACGATAATCCGCTCAGAGTAACGTTAAGTCGGTAACGCGTTACCACCGAGCTGCGGCTCAAAATGTCTGTGACCGACCTCCGCTCCACCGAGCAGGGTCGCGACCAGGCAGCGAGTAAAACCTCAGAGTCGCCGGTAAATCCGCCGGTAAATCCGGTTCTTAACCAAGTGTAACGACGCAGTTTGACAAAACGTCGTTTTAAACGTTGTTTCCGTCGAACTTGAAGTGACTTAAAATGTCCGCTCACGAAGCGAGGACCCGCCGCTGCTCGGTGCGCAGCGTTCGACCGGGACGGAGCCCCGCGACGAGCCCCGGACACCGGCTCCGATTACCGGACAGACGCGAAGTTAGTCTGCGTTAGAGGCTGGAATGGTCCGGTAAAACCGAGTCTGTCCGAGCGGCGGAGACTGATTCAAAGTTAAAGTTTCTGATGAACCGTGAAGACCGAGAATTTAGTGACGGTAGATGAATTTTAACGGTTTAATATAACAGATTCTCCGGGACGGGGGGGAACCGAGCCGCGGGATGCTTCCACATCCACCGGGTCCGCTGCTGTCGGTTTACCGGACTGAAGTGACCGAGTCCCGCCGCTGAGTTTCCGTTGAGTGGTCGGGGCTCCGGGGCTCCGGTGGCTCCGGGGCTCGGTGGCTCGTCCCGGGGTATTTAACACTTTTAAAGAGCGGGACTCACCTCCGCCGGGTTCCGGCTCCGCAGCTCCAGACTGATCCTCTTCTTCATGTCCATGGTGCCGGTGTCGGTGCTTCGTGTGCTCGGTAACGGAGGTGCGGTCCCGGTGCTCGGAGCTGCTCTCCTCTGACGGACTGGGTCTGTACTGGGTCTGTACTGATCCTCCATGATACCTCGGCCCGGCCCCCTCCGCCCGGACCCGCCCCCACACACTCGCGGTTGGCCGCGTGCCTCTGCGCCGCCGCTGATTGGACGACGGGTACGTCAATCAAAGCTGATCGCATTTAATCCACGAGGTGGGTGGGATTATGTCGGGGGCGTCTAACAAAGGATCATGGGAAATGTAGTTATTTCATATGAGCAACATCATCGTTCTTCTCTTGATTGACAGGTGTCTCAGCCAATCACCCCCCCCCCCCTCCTCTCTTCTGTATTTTTTGGGGGTCAATTAAATAAACTTCCGGTTTGTTTACATGGAGCCTGATCATGTGATTATAATCAGAATGAAAACAAACACACACAAAAAACACCGATAAAAATCAGGAAGTTGCAGAAAGTGTCGATCTTTTCATGAAATAATCAAATAGATTATTAAACATGTGACATCACTTCCTGTTACCTCCTCCATCTGTGTACATTTCTCCACTGAACTAAAAGGGGCGGGCCTTATTAAATATAAGGTGGAAATAACATCGTTAATAATTTTGTCTTCGTAGATTTAAGGCATTTTCTTGTTGATAAAATAAATTCCAGCTGTAATTAAGTGGTGTCATTTCACTTAAATAATTTTTATCAAGGTGACTTTTAAAAGAGGTTAAAAAACTGAACAGGCTTTTATAAATTTATAAATGTTATAAATGTTATGGGCCCTGAACGCCCCGTGCAGCGTTCAGGTGTCACTGTGTCAAACACAAAACAGAGAAGATGTTATTCAAAAAAACAAGTATTTATATTTCTGAGTACTTTAACCTGGGCAGGCAGCCGTCATCCATCATCGTTCAGGTACAGTTAAAAAAATACAACTTTTTATGTACATAGAAAAAGGTTGAGCTTATAAAAACAACTCAAATTAATCAGTGATGGGAGGACGAAGAGCTCGACGCACCAAACATGAGAATCAGCTGACAGGGAGGAATCCATTACTGATTGTATACGGGGGGAGTGAACCAGGGAGAACAAGACCAGCAAAAACTGGACCAGAAACAAAGCCGAGACTTCAGACACTTCACATTTATGTTGACTCGTCCGTTCACACTCGTGTTTTTAGGCCGATTTCCTTCTGCAGCAGAGAAAATTCGAATTTGTCGACGTACAGCAGAGAGAAGGTTTTGTTAGTTCATACATGTACGGTCACGTTTAATTAATATTTCCTCAGATCCACTCTGAAGCTTGTTTTCTGTTCTGGTGGATTCACGTGTCAGAGTTCCGACGAATGAAGTCGTCCTCACGTACAACTGAGTTTCCTATTCCTCATCAGTATTTTAGTGACATTTTAAAGTGAAAGTACGAAACGCTCCAGATCTCTTTGCCTTGTTGGAAAGTAAACTGAATATTTTTAGGTTTAAAACAAATAAATGATATCTGTTTAGGGCATTTTGGCAAGAATACATTTTATGTTTAGTTGATTAACCTTTTAGTCACCCACAGAAAATATTTTTGTGATAAATTTTCATTAAATAGTCATAATAGTTATTCCAAAATATGAATATTTTTCATTAAAAGCTCAAGTTTCCACTATTAACTGTATATTTGGGTTCATCTGAATTTAGACTTTATTATGATTTTTTAAATTCTCTGTGGACTAAAAAAGTTATTAATTAAGATGATAAACACATTAATTCAGAATATTTCCAGCAACGTTTTGAGAAAAGATGTTTCAGTCTGGACGTTTGTCTCGACTCTGAACGAAGAGTAAAGACGACTTGTGTTTCCAGTGATAACGGATCATTTTCATGAGTGAACTGAAGGAAATGGGTCAGAGAACAGACGAGTGAAATTAAACCTGTCGATGTGATTTCCTCTGTTTTATGAAAAGTCACAGAAACACAAGTGATTACAATGAACAATTATCCACTGAAAAAGTTGGTCATTAAAAACTGATGCATTGAACCGAACACAGCTGAAACAATCATTAGCCAATTAATCAATAAATTTATCAACAGAACCTGAGTTGGTTTTCACAGTTTAACGATGAAGGTCTCATGAACATTTGAACTTTCAGTTTTTCTTTTGGATTTTCTATGAAGGTTTTAACTCATGAAGACGTTCAACTGTGAGAAATGCTAACGTGAAAACACAAATTAATTAATAATGGCGATGATTGGATCGGTAGGCGAGCTTGTGTCAGCTACGTGAAAGCAACCGAGTTTACGACGGCATGATGATGCAAACGAACTGGACGAAAAAAAAAAATCACAATTAATGAGTAATTGAAGGTTTCATGAAGAATCTGCTTCAGTTCAGGGTATTTTTCTATTTTCTAACTAAAGTCAACGAGTGACTGAAAAAAGAACATGAGCCATCGCAACAGGAAATCGTACAAGTTTGTTGCGTTTTTTACACAGGAAGTCACATCCGAAAACGTCCAGAGACAAAGTATAAAAATACCAGAACAAGGGAAAAAAAAACAGGAAGTTGTTTAGTCCAAACTAAAATCTTCTGTTGTTGCCTTGTTTCCTTCTGAGGAAGCAAAATGGTGCAACCAATGGAAAAGTTATAGTAGCTGGATTTTAAAAAGGAGCAACGTGGTCCCAGGTTAAAGGCGTCAGACGAACAGCTGTGATGGTTTGTTTCACCAGTAAAACTGAATATGACAGAAATAAAAAGGGACACAAATGGCTCCAGCGTGAGGAGCCATCTGTGACCAAAACAATGTTAAAAACAAACTTTCTGAGAATTATTTTACACAAACCAGGTTTAGTCCTCACGCAGTAACTCTGAGTCCGACTGGGACGTGACGTTAATCAAACAAACGGGGGCGTGTCCAGGTCGTCGTCACGTCCGACTTGGGCTCCCACCTCCTCCTGAACACAATCATTGGATTCTTTATTCCAGCTTAATTTGTATCTGCAGCCATTTTGCATCCATCCTCTATAGTGAAAAGTATTCGGTTAACAGAGTTAGTGGGAACATGACTCCAACTGGACATCATGTTTTGTTTTCACTTTCCTCTTCTTCTGGGTGAAGCCATTTTGTTTCTCCTCTTGTGTTAGTATCAAATCTTTCAAGAAATCAAAATGGCGCAGGTCTGAGTTCCTTCGTGTTTATTTAGGTTTTTTTCAGTCTTTCCTTTTCTTGCTGTTGGAGTTCTTTGGGGAAGCCATTTTGTCTCCCTCTCTGAAGAACAGGTCAAAGTGGTGCATGACTGAAATCCACTGTCATTTTCGGTTTTCAGTCTAACTTTTTGTAGCAGCCATTTTGTTCATCACTCCTGTTGAATCAATTTTCGGGGGAATCAAAATGGTGCACAACTAAATTCCACCATTGTGCTCATTTTGGCCTCGGCCAGTTTTCTGTTTATTGTTCTTGTTTTTGCTTCTCCACCCCAGAACATTATCAAATCTTTCAAAATGGTTCACGACTGAAACTCGATGTAATGATTTCTTAGTCCACCTTCCTCATACTACTGTTTAAGAAACCATTTTGTCTCTTCTGTTGGGGATTCAAAATGGCGCAGTTAAAATCATCCGACTCAGCTCCTCCATCACTCTGTTCAATGGGAATCAAACTTGTGAGTCAAACTGACCCTCTGCTGTTATGATGCGTCTCTTTGTTGGCATCACTCCCTCCTCCTCCCCCCCACCTTCTCTGTTAGGAGCTGACCTCCGTTGTTTCACCCCCTGCCTCCACCAGCGTCACCTGACCCTCCTCCCCCTCCATGATGATGCCTCCATCCGGCAGCACAACCATCTCGCCCTCCTCCTCCACCATGCTGGCAGCTCCTTCCTCTTCGTCCTCATCTCCTCCCACCACTTCCTCCGGGCTGGCCGCAGCGTTGGCGGCGGTCAGGGTGCCGGCGTTGACACTGGTGCTGTTGGCCTGACTCTGGGACATGGCCTCCAGTTTGATGCGATACTCCTCGGCCTCCTGCTCTTTACACATCAGCTGCTGTCGGTATTCCTGCGCCTTCCTGTTGGCCTCCACCAGCTGCCTCTGCAACAACTCCTGGAGGAGGAGGAGGAGGAAGAGGTCATGTCACAGTCAAAACAGATAATGTCAGAGTGAGTTCATGTGAGAAAACAGCAGGACAATGTGTGGAAGCTTCCCAGTGAGCGAGTGGACGTGTTGATGAGGTTTCTAACACGTGACGGACGTGAAACTGGAAGAACACAAACATCTCAGGATGAAGAAGAGGAGCCGTACACGTAGAAGACGAAGACGTCAACAAACACGAGGAGGTTCCAGATCTTTTGGTGATGAGGGCCGACGCCGGTGTGGATGAGCTGTAAACAACAACACTGATCTTTCCACAGCAGAGTTTATACGTCATGTCCGGCCTCCTGCTGCTCTACAGGCTCCGCCCCTGCTGCTCTACAGGCTCCGCCCCTCGCCTGGATGTCCCCACATGTTCCTGTTTGAACGAGTCGGACCCGACAACTGCTGCTCTACAGGCCCGCCCCTGCTGCTCTACAGGCTCCGCCCCTCGCCTGGATGTCCCCACATGTTCCTGTTTGAACGAGTCGGACCCGACAACCTGCTGCTTCTATGATTTATTGTTTCAAGTCACATTTCTAGTTTTCAGTGAACTGACCATCTTTGGCTCCATTTTTAAAGTTAAATTTAATGGTTATTTTTTAGACCTCAATAAATGTGTCGTGCTCTGCCCCCATGAATACTTAATAGTCAGCATAGAAGAAATCAACACCCATCTGTGTTACACTATTAAAAATATAGATCTGTGTGTGTCTCAGTACTAAAGATTTAAAGACGTTTTTACAGTGGGACACTGTGTGTGACAATTTTCCCATCAGCCTTAAGGGTTAGGGTTAACCCTAACCTTAAGGGTTAACCCTAACCCTTAACCCTAAACCCTAACCCTGCAAATTCTATACTTTACAGCCAAGTTCTGGCCAATTGAAGAACCCTGACCCTGTGCCCCACGACGTCACTTAGGATTGTGAGAAATTATATAAAGTGGGTTTTTTTATATTATGTTTTTATAGGAAAAAAAATGGAATCAGGGGAATATTCGTTGGCCCTACATATATAAACTTTAGTGTTAAACATCACATCATGGCGTCAGCTCACCGTCTCTCCTGTGTCGTTGTGGTTGCTGGTTACCTCCAGCTTCCTCTTCCGGGTGGGTGGGGGGTGCGGCTCCTCCGTCACCACCTCCTCTGTCACTGCGTTGGCTGGGACCGCCAGCACTGACCACAAACAAACACAGTTAGCGTCATCACGTGACTCAGAAAATAACAAACTGGATGAAGGATGTTTAAAGTTCGTACTCTGTTGTCCGTGCTGCATGGTCACGAAGAACGGTTGAGACATTCCTCCAGTTGTCTGCAGGTTGCCATGCTGGTCCGTTACTATGGTGATGACCCTCTGACCGCCCTCGTTGACAACAGTGGCGTGTTGGATGTTGGAGTCCAGAGCGCTGGCCGCCATCGCCTCCTCTGAATCTCCTGAAACATTAACATCACATCCGAGTGTGAGAGAGTGTGTGAGAGGGAGTGAGTGAGAGTGTGTGAGTGATGTCATACCTGCATTAGCCTTGTTGAGCAGCTCTGCCAGGTTGACCACGCCCCCCTGTAATGCAGGTATTCCCTGGATGATGAACTGTGGTTGGTTGGTGGTGGAGCTCGTCTCCACATTCATACTCACCTGGTTCATGTTCACCTGGTTCTGCATGCCTTCCTACACACACACACACACACACACACACACACACACACACACACACACACACACACACACACACACACACACACACACACACACACACACACACACACACACACACACACACACACACAGTTACTGTACTGTAGATCTGACACAATAACCAACCAGACGTCGGGATGTTGTCTCACCTGCAGCTGCAGCATCAGCTCGGTGTTCTGGATGTCGACAGCGATGTCGAATGGCGTCTTGTCAAACTTGCTGAGCGAGTGCACGTCTGCTCCGTGCTTGATG
Organism: Hippoglossus stenolepis; assembly: GCF_022539355.2. Taxonomy (NCBI): domain Eukaryota; kingdom Metazoa; phylum Chordata; class Actinopteri; order Pleuronectiformes; family Pleuronectidae; genus Hippoglossus; species Hippoglossus stenolepis. The sequence goes on from NC_061499.1 coordinate 2,912,912, forward strand.
AGCGTCTCGGCCACGCCGTGGTGTCCGTGCTGAGCCGCCCAGTGCAGCGCCGTCATCTTCAGCATGTCTTTGGCGTTGATGTCTGCGCCGCTCTGAAAAGTAAAAACAGTTTTAAACACACAACTGCTTCATAGATTTATAGTAAATTTGAGAATTGGTAGTTTTTACTGGACTTTACTTTGGTAAATAAAATATCTAAAAAACATTTAATTTTAAAACTTTTTTTATTTCAAATAAGTTTCACTTTGATGTTGATTTTAACATCAGAGGAAAAACTGACGTGGAGAAGTAATCGGCTGACGACGCACTGAACGCAGACTTTAACGATGTAACAAGTCTAAATTAAATCCAGATTCATCTGAGCTCTTCTTACTCGGACCAGCAGCTCCACGATGATGGTGTGTCCCTCTGCGGCGGCCATGTGCAACGGCGTCCTGTCCACTTTGGTGCGGGCGTCCCTGCTGACGCCGGCTCTGAGCAGGACGTCGGCAGTGGAGTAATGACCGTGCTGAGCGGCCAGGTGGAGGGGGGACGTCCCTAACTACAGGAGACACACACGTATTGTTTTTAATTCATAATCAGATCACATAAAAACAGATGAATCATGAATTGATTTTTTCATCTCACCCAGTCGGTAGTAAACGGCGCTCCGTTGGCCATCAGGTTTCTGACCTCATCGTCCTGACCTTTACGAGCCGCCTCCAGCAGACGCTTGCCGAGGTCCACCAACGACATCTGACGCAGAGACAGACGCAGGAGACAACACGTCAAAGTACGAACGCCAGCCCCACCTCCGTTTGCTTCATCTCTGTTAACTTTGACGAACAGAAACTCTTTGCTCAGGGTTTACAAACTGAGATGCAAGTGAGAATTGTGACATCGCATCCTGTTTCAGGAACACACGCAGGCAGATTTTGTTGAAGGGAAACATCATGTGACCTTTATTTTAACATAAAACTTTGTAATGTTTATGTGTCGCATAACAAACAGCTGATAAATGTTCATTAAACTCAGAACTTCCCAACAACTGTTCAATGTGTGTGTGTTATTTCAGTATAATGCAGGTTACAACATTCAGTTTGGGTTGTTTGTCTGTTCCTGCTTCGTACTGAGATGTTTGATGAAATCTCAATATTTCTTCACATTATTTAAAAAAAAATTTACAAATATAAAAATTAACTTTTTCAGATAGAAGAAAAATGTAATTTAGCTTTTATCACAAAACATTCAAATCCTTTTTTGTCTTGTTATTCTCTTCAGCTCCTGATTCTTTGATTTTATTGCAAATAACAGCTTGTTTTAAACAGCTGATGCATCAAATACGATTATTATTTCATTAGTAATAGTATCAGTAACATTTAACACTTTACGTTAGGATAATTTTGGTTTGGTCCAAATATCAAATTCATTCAGTTTAGTTTGTCAAAATCTAAATTTACAGAAACTTACTGTGAAACCTCACATCTGCAAGTTTACAAAAAACTATTTACTGAGAAAAGCATCACGGTTAATCAATAATGAAATTGATTATTAGAAGCAGTAAAACCAGTAAACATGTTTTTTACATGTTAATGATTTTACAACATACAGAATGCGATTTACGCTCGGATGTCATTAAACGGTGTCAATCAGCTGATTGGCTGATTAGAATCAGTCGATGTATCTGTGATGGTCAAATCAAAGTGTCTGATGTTTGAAACAGTGAACTTCTGATCGATCACCTCAGGCTGATTATTGATCAGCACGTTTATCAGATTCAGCAGCAGAAAAGCCGAACGCCTGTCCGATAATGGAACCAGAGTAGCGTTGGTTTTGGGCGCTAACATCGTGAACATGTTTGAGACCAAACTGAATAAAAACCACAGCACGCGTGCTATCCGGGTTTAAACGCAAGACACGGGTATTGTGGGATGTCTGCGTTTCTTCGGGCGGCCATAGTTGTGTTAGGTCGCAAAGTGAGCCACGCTAACGGAGTTAGCTATACGGCGTGTCCGATAATGGAAGCCCGGAGTTAACCAGCGGCAGCGAGTGTGGAGCAGCGGAGCGGGACGAGGAGCCATTTTACGCGCCTTCACGGACAGAAAGAATCCGCCATGTGCCACGTCCCCACCGGGATGAGGGTCCCCACCGCCGCCGGTAAACACCGGGAGCAGCTGCACCGACTCACGGACACTCACACCGACAGGAAACCGTTTGATATTAACTTGTTGGTTTTCCGGGGGAAGTCACAGAGAAATTTCCTATTTTACACCCGGAGAAAAAACTACTTCCACATCCGGTTAACGAGCTTCTGCAGCGGCACCGCGGAACAACCACCGGAGCAGAGCCCGGTCCCTGCCCCGGTGCCCCGGTGCCTGGCCCGGTCACTGTCCGTGTTAAACTGGCCTGAATCCTCCGGAGCTCGGCGGCTCAGATACTCACCGTGTCCGGTTCAGTGAGGAGCAGGACCGCGCTCCTCTCGGCTAATGCTAGCACGCTAACCCGTTAGCCGAACCAAGCGCAGGTTTGTGCAGGTTTTCGCGCTGGAGTCGCAGCGTTGAGCAGAACAGCGCAGACTTCTGTGCGCACTTGAATTCACAAAGATCAGATCCGGAGTTTCTGCGCCGCCGCCGCGTCTCCTGCTTGTTTACTGCGTCAATCACCCAGAGGAGGCCGCTGCGCCCGGAAGTCTGGGCTCCAGCCTTCAAAATAAGAGCGTCTGTCTTTTTCTCTTAGTTCTTATCAGGTTGCAGAACAGAACACTTCTATTTTTCAAAGTAAAGTCACCAAAGCTGAAACTGTCCCCGATACAACGACGAAGACAAATAAGTATTATTAAATATATGAATTCTGTCTAATTTGGTTACAACAGAGAAATCGAGTTAGATAATATTATTGTAACATGATGTCATATTTTCCATTTCTGACGTGATGATTCTTTGTCATAATGAACGATAACGTTATGTTTGTGTGTCTGTGTGAGTTTGGACGTTTGAAGACGTTCAACTTTACAGAGTTGTAATATTTATAGACGATTCATTGACGATAGTTGAAAGTTACAATATTTATCTGCAAACAGAAAAATCATGATTTCATACATGTCATTATTCTTTAAATATAAATGTCAGTTTCTAAGTAAAAGGTTTCATTTCATCAGAAAAGTAAAAAATCAGTTCACAAAGATTTTAACATTAGATAAAGAATAGTTTGGCTTGAAGATGTAATTAAAATAATATATCAGTGGCATAATATTTGTGTGGAGCAGAAGTTAACGTGTTGTACTTTGTGACGTTAAAGCTCCTCAACTCTGTTACTCTGGTTATATCCAGCAATGACTAGTGACAGTTGATTTATGATAAATTAACGAACCAGTGCAGTTATTTACATCTGAATCAGGTTCTTTGCTTTTGAATGCAGCTCATTGCATATACTCTCTCAATCTGTATTTTATGTTGAAACTCCAAACAGGAGGTGTGCTCATTCCTTCGTGTCATTTGACGCGCTTTTTTAGCAGCTAGCTTTGTTAGCCGTTAGCTTGTACAGACTGTTAGCAAGGGAAGCTAAAGCAGCTTCGGATGACGTCACTGAGGCGGTGACAGGTGCTCACCTGCAGGGGGAGGGGCTTATGTGAAAACAAGATGGCGGCTCTGCGACACCGGAACAGGAGCCAGAGAGGTTGACCTCGGTGTGGGTGGGTCCCGACGTCAGCGCGCCCCCTACAGTTCACCTGCAGCCCTGCAGCCGTTTATTAGTATTGATCATTAATAAAACACACAATTATAATTTTTTACGTCAACTCATGATTGTGATTGATTATATTTATTGATCAGTGTCAAATCACAGGACACGTCCACCTGGGAGTAGACAGAACTACATATCCCATCAGCCCTGGGAACGTCACAGGATCAATGGAAGAAAAATACTTAAATCAGATCTTCAAAGTTTAAATTTGTTATTTCTGAAAGAATTTCAAATACAAATAAAGACATACTTTTAATTTTTTCGTTTAAGTACATTTTCTAATATTTTCCTGATGCGATTGTCATAGATGCATGATAAACTTTTTTTTAATCTGCAGCAAAAACAAAGTTTGTTCTATAATTATTTTAATATTAAAACCTTTGTTTTAGTTTTACAGTTTGATGTTTAACCATATTTTAATTTACAGTAGCATCACTTCACATTAAACTGGATCCAGTGAAATCACAGGTTTCCAGTTCTAATGTGTTTTCACTGTTTTAGAAGCTTGATGTATTTCAGAAGAAACCGATCAGAGATCAAAGTGATGTCGAGCAATCAATGACGTTTTATTGGTGAGTGTGAACATTACATTCTGACAGGACTTTCTCAAAGTGGGTCAAACAGCAGCATGAGAAATCAATAAATAATCAAGACGACTGAACAAAGCAGCTGAAGGTGAAAAGAAAAAAGGCACAAATAGAAACTGATGAAACGTCTCACAGGTAGAACTCGTCTAATAAATAAATAATTTATGTGACAATGAAGAACATTCGGGTCATTATCTGAAATAAAGTGATAATGATAAATTATTGATCAGACATGGACAAATACTCGAGAGGTGCATCACATTCATAACGGAGACCCGATGATGTCATGATTTCCTCTTCCTGTGATCCACTTCCTGTTCCATCAGTTCTTCACTATGACATCATCACATCTTCAGTGAGTGTGATGCATCTTCATACACCACTGGGTCAGAGTGAGCACGAAGCTGACGGACGCTAATCTGAACCAGAATCTGAACCAGGACCAGAACATGAATCTGAACCAGGACCAGGACCAGTCTCTGCAGACTCTGGTTTTTAATTTTCTGACGAATTCACTAAAAAACACAAATGTTCTGTAAATGCTTCTAAAGAAAAACTTCAAGCTGGAGCAAGAGACTAATCCAGGATCCGGGGTCACAGATCAAGTGAGGCTGGTGAGAGGTGGTCTGGGGACATGTAGTCTGGGGTCACAGGTCAGGGGGTCAGAGGTCAGTTGAGGCCACTCTCACAGCAGCAGGTTGAGGTCGGCGAGCAGAGCGTCCACCTCAGCGATTGGAGATCTCCAGTAGTTAAAGGAGGAAAACTCCTGCAGCTTCGTCTGTGGAGAGAAGAAGAGAAGACGGTGTCAACACGAACAGGAATCAAACCTGGTGACAGGTGAGTCACAGCCCCACCTGCTGGCAGCAGAACAAAGTGGTTTTGTAATGAAGACGTAGATGTTTTAAATACGACTAAAACATGAATAAAACTGATTCTCGTTGGCAGATTAATCAACACACATGAAGTCAGGGGATCAAACACTCAAAGTAAAGTCGTCCTCTCACCTCCTCGTTCTGACGCCTAAGTTTGGACGGCTTGTCTTTTCCTTTTCTGCCATTGGTCGACTGACCGTCAGTCAAACCTAGATCCTCCAGCTCGGACAGATCGAGGGCTGGGATTGGCTGCCTCCAGAAGTGGAAGGACTCGTATTGGCTGTTTGACTTCTCCTTCATCTTTAAACCTGAGACAGGAACAGACGTTAGCAGAAGGTTCTCTAACGTCAACAGATATGTTTTGTGCACAGCGTGGCTCCGCAGGTACAAAACAATTCACACGTTTTCTGGTGAACTTTGACTCGTAGACGAGAGAAAACTTATCATTTGTATCTGAATATTTCTCAGCTTCAAGTTTTCAAACACGTGGCGACAGATTAAACATTTTATTTACGTGAAGAAGAGAAATAATTCTGGTCCAGTGAAGACGGAGCAGTTCCTTCAGGTTATTTTCAACGTTGTATTTTTAGTGTGAGCTGTTTACAGCAGTGACGCTGACACACAACCTCCGTCTGGAACTTCAACACTAACTTTATTGAAACAGGACAGAACACAAAACACTTTATTCTGAAATAAAAACATGAACCTGATCTGATGCTTCAGCTGTTACCATGGTGATCAACATCAGTTCAAATGCTTCCTGTTTTTAAAATGATGATTATTAATAGATCCAGATGTGGATTGTTGACGTCCCTGTTTGTCGTTGGACATATTAATATGTGCTCAGGACACTACAGGGGGCGCTGCTGAACACTCTGTGACTGTGGTTTGATGATAGCAGCTGACAGGAAGAGACTGGATGGACAGATTAGACAACTGGTGGACAGACTAGGAAGAAGCTGTGTCCTCTGACCTGAAGGACCATCACAGCTCCTGTCTTTCTATTCTGTCTGTCTGTCACTCTCCGTCTGTCTCTCCTCTTTCTCTCTGTCCCTCTGTCTCTCTCTCCTTGTCCGTCTGTCTCTCCTTCCTTTCTCTGTCCCTCTGTCTCTCTCTCTTGTCCGTCTGTCTCTCTCTCTCTCTGTCTGTCTCTCTCTGTCTCTCTGTAACTCTCTGTCTGTCTCTCTCTGTCTCTCTCTCTCCGCTTGTCTCTCTCTGTCTCTCTCTCTCTGTATGTCTCTCTCTCCGTCTGTCTCTCCGTCTCTGTCTGTCTATCTGTCTCTCCTTCTTTCTCTGTCTCTCTCTCTCTGTCTGTCTCTCTGTATGTCTCTCTCTCTCTGTCTCTCTCTCTCTCTCTGTCTGTCTCTCTCTCTGTCTCTGTATGTCTCTCTCTCTCTCCGTCTGTCTGTCTCTCTGTCTCTCTCTCTCTCTCTGTCTCTCTCTCTCTCTGTCTCTCTGTATGTCTCTCTGTCTCTCTCTTCTTTCTCTGTCTCTCTCTCTCTCTCTCTCTCTGTCTGTCTCTCTCTCTCTGCTCTCTCTCTCTCTCTCTCTGTCCCTCTCTGTATGTCTCTCTCTCTCCGTCTGTCTCTCTCTCTGTCTCTCTCTCTCTCTCTCCGTCTGTCTGTCCCTCTGTCTCTCTCCTCTGTTCGTCTGTCTCTCTCTCTCTCTGTCTGTCTCTCTCTCTGTGTCTCTCTCTGTATTCTCTCTCTCTCTCTCTCTCCGTCTGTCTCTCTCTCTCTGTATTCTCTCTCTCTCTCTGTCTCTCCGTCTGTCTGTCTCTCTGTCTCTCTGTATGTCTGTCTGTCTCTCTGTCTGTCTGTCTCTCCTGATAAAATGGCGTCACTATTGGTGATAGGTGTGGTTATTATTGGATGGATGTTATAGGCGTTGCCCGGGGCTCGAACTGATTCAGGCGGTAAATCCGCTTTACCACAAAGAATCCGGAACATGTTGGTGTTTCAGTCGAACGTCGGTTTTAACGGGTTTTAACGGGTTTTTACCGGTTTTAACGGGTTTAACGGGTTTACCGGGTTTACCGGGACTGAAGGCGCGGCGGGACTCGACAGCAGAGACGGTTACCGGGACCAGATGTAACACAGAAACAGTAGAAGATAAAAGATGGCGGCAGAGAAACGTAGTTTTTACCTTTTTCTGTCTCTTCTTCTTTGTTCCGCTGCTGCAGCTTCTCCTGCGTCAATCACTGGATCACTTCCTGTTACACCTTTCAAAATAAAACACAGCACGGTCTGTGTTTCAGACTAAAACTTCTTATTAAACCTGAAACAAGTTATTATTGTCTGTGACTTTAATATACATGTTGACAATGGTAATGATTTAGTTCAATATTAGACTCACAACCCATTGTTGTGACCACACACTTGTTCTATCATGGTGTCAAAACATCTAATCGTGATTCCACATGATCCTGTTCTATCAGACCTTCATTTAATAACCTTTGATTTCTCATTATTTCTTATTATTATATATAGATAACATGCCATTAATGAAAAACTCCTTTTCTAGATGTCTACCTGATAGTGCTGTAGCTAAATTTAAGGAAATAATTTCCAAATTACAATCACAACCGTGTTGAATATCTCCTCGCCTGGAAGAATAGTGTTAAAGTTTATAAGAAGGCTCCACAAAGCAAGAGCTGCCTGCTACTCCACATTAATAGAAGAAAATAAAAACGACCCCAGGTTTCTCTTCAGCTCTGGAGCTGACAGAGAGTCACACCTCCACCGAACCCAGTATCCCTCCATCCCTGAAGAGCAATATCTTTATGAACAAAAACAATCAACCATCTCCTGCCCTCAATTGTCACTAATACATCACCAAGCACAGAAATCTCAGAAACTGCTGAGAATCTTTTACTGATTATTTTTGACAGCTTCTCTCTGATCAGCCTTGATCAGCTGACCAGAATAATCTCATGTTCTAAACCAACAACTTGTATCTTAGATCCCATTCCTACAAAATGACTTGAAGAAATTCTGCCCCTAATTGACAGTTCGTTACTGAACACAATCAATCTGTCATTATCATCAGGATGTACCACAGTCCTTTAAACTAGCTGTAATCAAACCCCTTCTCAAACAACCACCCTGGACCCGAAGGTTTTCAACTACAGACCGATATCCAACCTCCCCTTCCTGTCTAAACTCCTGAGAAGGTTGTAGCCAATCAGCTGTGAGAGTTTCTCCAGGAAAGTAATGTGAAGACTTTCAGTCGGGGTTTAGAGCCAATCACAGCACGGAGACAGCCTTGGTTAAAGTCACTAATGAGCTTCTAATAGCTTCAGATGTTTGTGTCTGTCCTCGTCCTGTTAGATCTCAGTGCAGCATTCAACACTATTGACCATCACATTTTATTACAGAGACTAGAACAGTTCATTAGCATTAAAGGAACCGCCCTAAACTGGTTTAAATCTTATTTTTCAGATCGTTTCCAATTCGTCTAAATTAATGATGAGTCATCTGTGCGCACCAAAGTTAACCACGGTGTTCCACAGGGCTCTGTGCTCGGCCCAATTTTATTCTCATTATATATGCTTCCACTAGGAAACATTATCAGGACACACTCAGTAAATGTCTACTGCTATGCAGATGATGCCCAGTTATAATAAAACCTGAACAGTGTCATCAATTAACTAAACTCCAAACATGTCTCAAGGACATAAAAACCTGGATGAGCTGTAATTTTCTCTTATTAAACTCAGATAAAACAGAGGTTCTCATACTTGGCCCGAAACACGTTAGAGATAAATGATCTAATGATGAAGCTGCGCTAGACAACATTCCCCTTGCTTCCAGTGAAACAGTCAGGAATCATCTTTGATCCTGATTTGTCCTTTGATTCTTATTTAAAACAAATTTCTAGGACCGCCTTCTTTCACTGGTTTAACATCTCAAACATCATGTCTCAAAAAGATGCAGAAGAACGAGTCCACGCCTTTGTTCCATCCAGACGTGATTATTGTAATTCCTTATTCTCAGGCTCCAGCAGGAAGTCGTTAAAGACTCTGCAGCTTGTCCTAAATGCTGCAGCACGTGTCCTGAAGAGAACCAGGACCAGAGACCACATGTCTCCTGTGTTAGCTTCACTACACTGGCTTCCTGTTACATTTAGAATTTAAAACCCTCCTCCTCACCTACATTAATAATATGGCAGCATCAAACCTTAAAGAGCTCATCGTACCTTATCACCACTAGAGCCCTGAGCTCCCAGAATTCAGGCTGTTGTCCCTAAAGTCTCTAAAGCAGAGGAGGAGCCAGAGCTTCAGCACCAAGCTCCTCTCCTGTGGAATCATCTCAGCTTCAGTTGTGGAGGCAGACTCCCTCTGTACGTTGAAGATTCAAACCTTCCTTTACGATAAAGTTATAGTTCGAGCCGGTCCAGGTTTGTCTTAGTTCTGCTGCTGAAGGTCTAGAATGTCGGGGACACATTCTCTTCTCTTCCCAGCTGCTCCTTCCTCTTCTCCCTCTTTATCACATTAAAGTCTCATCAACACATGTTACTGACGTGACTTCTGTTAGTGGTGTTGATGGAGCAGCTGTGTGTCAGGCAGCAGGAGGCGCTGTGTGACCAGGAACAGAGGAGGAGGAGGGGGAGGATGGGTTTCCTGTTCGGGGCCACACCTCAGAGAGAGAGAGAGAGAGAGAGACACTGACAGAGAACTGGAGCTGTGAATGATCTCAGTGACCGTTTTTCACTTTTCATTTTTTCAGTCTGAGTCGTTGTGTTGGTCTGTTCGTCTCTGGTGAGTCTGCTGCTTCTGTTTCTATTAAACCTGCTTTAAAATCTTTAAAATGAACTTTGACCTCACTTTCCTCTTTCATTACACATTGACACAAAACACACGGCTGAACTTTGACACCAGTGTGTGTTGATAAAAACAAAACGGACATTTTCAACTCATGGACAAGCTGTGTCCGCAGACTTGTGGCCATTTAAATGGGTCTGTTACTAACAGATATTGTCTCTATTGATGAAGTGAAGCATCAGAAAACTGAAAAATGTCTGAAAGATTTTTGCTCTAAACCACAGATTTTCTGTTTATTATTACGTTCAACAAAGAAAAGGGTCAAATATTTGACCTTTTTACTTCAAATGATCCTTTTAAAGAAACACATAAAATAAGAATCTGTGAATTTAAAGCTTGTCTGTGTCTGTTGTTAGACCAGTGTTACACTGGTGTTAGACCGGTGTTAGACTGGTGTTAGACCAGACCAGTGTTAGACCGGTGTTAGACCAGTGTTACACTGGTGTTAGACCGGTGTTAGACTGGTGTTAGACCAGTGTTAGACCAGTGTTAGACCAGTGTTACACTGTTAGACCGTGTTAGACCAGTGTTACACTGGTGTTAGACCGGTGTGACTGGTGTTAGACTGTGTTAGACTAGTGTTAGACCAGTGTTAGACCAGTGTTACACTGGTGTTAGACCGGTGTTAGACTGGTGTTAGACCAGTGTTAGACCAGTGTTAGACCAGTGTTACACTGGTGTTAGACCGGTGTTAGACTGGTGTTAGACCAGACCAGTGTTAGACCAGTGTTAGACCAGACCAGTGTTAGACTGGTGTTTGACCAGTGTTAGACTGGTGTTAGACCAGTGTTAGACCGGTGTTAGACCAGACCAGGGTTAGACTGGTGTTAGACCAGTGTTAGACCAGTGTTAGACCAGTGTTAGACCAGTGTTAGACCAGTGTTAGACTGGTGTTAGACCAGTGTTAGACCAGTGTTAGACCAGTGTTAGACCGGTGTTAGACTGGTGTTAGACCAGTGTTAGACCGGTGTTAGACTGGTGTAAGACCAGTGTTAGACTGGTGTTAGACTGGTGTTAGACTGGTGTTAGACCAGTGTTAGACCAGTGTTAGACCAGTGTTAGACTGGTGTTAGACCAGTGTTAGACCAGTGTTAGACCAGTGTTAGACCAGTGTTAGACCGTGTTAGACCGGTGTTAGACCGGTGTTAGACCAGTGTTAGACCAGTGTTAGACCAGTGTTAGACCAGTGTTAGTCCAGTGTTAGACCAGTGTTAGACCAGTGTTAGACCGGTGTTAGACCAGTGTTAGACTGGTGTTAGACCAGTGTTAGACCAGGTTAGACCAGTGTTAGACTGGTGTTAGACTGGTGTTAGACTGTTAGACCAGTGTTAGACTGGTGTAAGACCAGTGTTAGACTGGTGTTAGACCGGTGTTAGACTGGTGTTAGACCAGTGTTAGACCAGTGTTAGACCAGTGTTAGACCAGGGTTAGACCAGTGTTAGACTGGTGTTAGACTGGTGTTAGACCGGTGTTAGACCAGTGTTAGACCAGTGTAAGACCAGTGTTAGACTGGTGTTAGACCGTGTTAGACTGGTGTTAGACCAGTGTTAGCCCAGTGTTAGACAGTGTTAGACCGTGTTACCAGTGTTAGACCAGTGTTAGACCAGTGTTAGACCAGTGTTAGACCGGTGTTAGACCAGTGTTAGACCGGTGTTAGACTGGTGTAAGACCAGTGTTAGACTGGTGTTAGACCAGTGTTAGACCAGTGTTAGACCAGTGTTAGACCTTTGCTGCTCCTTTCATCTCTATCAGACATTTTCTTATGTATAAATACTTTGACACACTTTTCCATTAAAGTATTGAAACATAAAGTATTTAAATATTTTTTTTTTTAAATAAAGGGCCCATTCTAGGGTAAAGAAAACAACAATTTGTACAATTTAGATGAAACACAAGTGAAAACATCACTAGGATTATTTTATATAAATGTTCTGCCGATAGAACCTTTCACTTGAATCTTACACACTGGACCTTTAAGAACAGAGGATGTTGCTCCTTGTTAAGATCTATGAGACAAACTGTGATTTGTGAATATGAGACAATACAGATACAATTTGATTGATTGACATCAGCAGCAACTAACAACCGTCATTATAACATTACCGTTGGTTTGTTAGCTGATGTTCTGAAGCCTCAGTTTGACATTGTGTTCAGCGCCATCTTGGTTTTTTGAAAGCAGAAGTAACCATATTTGGAGGAGCAGGGGGTGGAGCCTGACTGAGAGCTCGGGGACAAGCCCCACCTACACCTGCACTCATTGGACAGTACTTCAATACATTGTCAATCACACTGTGGTATCCCCCCCCATTACATCCGGAGATTTATGGTCTATTTTACTGTAAATGGATCATAGTTTACGAAATGAACATCAGCTGTATTGAAGAAGACTTGTTTCTCGATGTTTCTTGAAGTTTCTTGATGTTTCTGGAAGTTTCTCGATGTTTCTGGAAGTTTCTCGATGTTTCTGGAAGTTTCTCGATGTTTCTGGATGTCCATTCTTGATGTTGATGTCTTTAGGACTGACTCTGTGTTTTTCACTTTGTCGTCCTGGAGACGTGGAGTTTCACAGGAAGTCGTCAGTGTCTGGGCAGCTCACTCATGGCGTCTGTTGTCTGACTTCGGTGTTTGTTTATGTGGATTTAACCTTCACAGCAGCAGAGAACACAATCCCCAACCTGCTCATTTTATAAAACACTTGAACATTTACAACAGAAGCTCCAGCAGCTGATGACATCACACTCATCTGAATGAAGTGTTCAGACAGCGCGGAACTTCTCCAATAATAATAATACACTTTATTTTATAGCAACATTTAGAGAATTAGCACAAATAAAACTAAAACTACCAAATAGAATAAAATGATCTAAAATAGAGTTTTATTACCACGTTTGTATTTTCAGTTTTAAAAAGTGAAGCAGCTGAAGAAGTCTTGTTTTCCTCTGACATGTTAAAGTTAAAGTGACGGTTGTGTTCTCAGAGACCGTGAACCACACGGAAAGTTTTTCCTTCATGTGAATGAAAAGAGCTCATTGTGGAGCTGCTCTCTCTCTCTGCTGACCTACTGATGGTCTCTCTATCACTCTGACCCACTCTCTCACTTCCTGCCCTGTCATGGATCACTTTAAGATTCAGAGATGACCTGTCGCCCTGGTAACAGGAGGAGTGACAGCTGTCAATCAAAATCCAACTGCTGGGGGTGGGGTGTTTCTGTACACATGTTGTTATGACTGTATATAGAGACCATCAGTGACTGTATATAAAGAGGATCAGTGACTGTATATAAAGACCATCAGTGACTGTATATAAAGATGATCAGTGACTGTATATAAAGATGATCAGTGACTGTATATAAAGATGATCAGTGACTGTATATAAAGATGATCAGTGACTGTATATAAAGAGGATCAGTGACTGTATATAAAGATGATCAGTGACTGTATATAAAGATGATCAGTGACTGTATATAAAGACCATACATTTTTTTGTTTTGTCCATGTCCCATCTGCTAACATGGAGGAGGCGGGGTTAATGACCTTCAGTCCAGTTAGCCATCAGGGGCTGATAGAGATAATTTGGCTTCGGTTTCTGTAGCCTTCGTGTCATCCATCTTTGTTTACACTCTAGGATTCTGTGTTGAGGAGTGTCAGTCATGTGACCTTGTGGCGGCTCCTGATTGGTTGGACAGGTGTGTCTCTTTAAACTTTGATCTGTGATGTAAGCGTCAGAGCTGAGTCTGAACAGAGGTCAGTTTGTTTGTCAGCTGAGTTTAAATAAAGATTTCAGCTGATTAAATCATGTGACGTTCACTGTCTCACAGTCGTTTGTTTGTTTTCAGTCTGATGAACAGCTGACCACAGATCAGGTGATGGTGATGTCATCATGATGTCATCACAACTTTATTTTCTGTTTCGTTCTCTTTCTTCAGTTCAAGGTTTAATATAAGATAAAAGACCATTGTTCAATCTGTTTTATATTATATATATATATATATAATATTCATATTTTCAAACCTGCAGAAATCTGTAGTTTTAATCAAGGTAACAGTGCGTTTCATTTGGTCGCCAGTTGGTGGTGTCATATCGTCTTTGTTCATGTGTCAGCGTTTCTCAGAAGAGTCAAAGACTTTGTCCAGTTTAATTTTTTATTGGACACTTTTTATATCTTGGTGGTTTTAAGTATTTGAATCAGACGCTTGGATGTTAACTTTCAGAGAAACAAGCGTCAGGGGCTGAATCACTTTGGCCTCTGACATCTGAGAGGGAGACCCCTAGTGGCAGAGTTACGCAAGGTGACAGGATCTGACAGGAAGAAGAATGAAGGTTAGATTTCACAATAAAGCTCAGAGTTTGTTCACTATGAAGTTTACTGTGAAACTTCCTCTGAGCAATCAGGAGTGTGTGTGTGTGTGTGTGTGTGTGTGTGTGTGTGTGTGGTGTGTGTGTGTGTGTGTGTGTGTGTGTGTGTGTGTGTGTGTGTGTCTGTGTGTGTGTGTGTGTGTGTGAGTATTAATAATAGCTGACGATCATCTCAGCTCCTGCCGTCTCGTCTGTGGGTCACGACCTCAGGTTGGGAACCAGAGAAAAGGTCAGAGGTCAGCGTTCATTCAGTGGGACACATCATGTCAATCTGACCAATCACTGCAGAGATGACTCACTGGACCAGGATCTGTTCATCCACGTGGACGAACGTCCCTGTCTGTCCTCTCTCAGCAGAGACGTCCCTGTCTGTCCTCTCTCAGCAGAGACGTCCCTGTCTGTCCTCTCTGACAGTGGACAGTGGAGTGTCAGGCTGCACAGTTAAAGTCCTCACTGAAGATTAGTTGTGAATGTGAAGCGAGACGAGACATGTCTCTCTGTCTCTCACATTCTTTCTTTACCTGCTGAAATGTGTTCAGCAGGTCCAGACGTTCTCCTGCGAGACCGAGACCGACACACACACTCAGACACACACACACAAATACACACACACACACACACACACAAACACAGACAGAGACAGACACAGACACAGACAGAGACAGAGACAGACACAAACACACAAACACACAAACACACAAACACAGACAGACAGACAGACACAGAGACAGACAGACAGACACAGAGACAGACAGCACAGACACAGACACAGACAGACAGACAGACAGACAGACAGACAGACAGACACAGACAGACACAGACACAGACACAGACAGACAGACAGACAGACAGACAGACAGACACAGACACAGACACAGACAGACACAGACAGACAGACAGACAGACACAGACAGACAGACACAGACGACAGACAGACAGACACAGACAGACAGACACAGACACAGACAGACAGACAGACAGACACAGACAGACAGACAGACAGACAGACACAGACAGACAGACAGACACAGACAGACACAGAAGACAGACACAGACAGACAGACAGACAGACAGACAGACACAGACAGACAGACAGACAGACAGACAGACAGACAGACAGACACAGACAGACAGACAGACAGACAGACACAGACACACACAGACAGACAGACAGACAGACAGACAGACACAGACAGACAGACAGACAGACACAGACACAGACACAGACAGACAGACAGACAGACAGACAGACAGACAGACAGACAGACACAGACACAGACTGCATGTGTGGACGTTCTCAGGCTGTTTCTGTTCTTCTTTCTTTGTGGGGACACTTGATATATATATATTTACTGATGATGATGACTTTTTCCTCGTTTTTCTGAGTGACAGAAAAGAACAAACCCTGATGTAAAAGATGAAGTGACACAAGCACGTTCTTCTCCCTGTTAAAGGTTTTAGTAGTTTGACTCTTGTTGAGGGTTAAGAACAGAGGACGTCTCACCTTGTTAAAGCCTATGAGACAAACTGGGATTTGTGAAAATGGGCTTTACAAATAAAATTTGATTGATTGATGACAAGCAGCAGGTTCATGAAAGTGATGAATCATCAGACGAGTGATTCACTGCGACGGAAACACACAGTTTAAAAAACAACTTAATACAAAACCAAAAGATCACAAATCTTCACTGTGTTGACAATCAAACAAGAATCAAAAGTGTTTTTCATTTTCTGTCTCCACAGATCAAACCTGAGGCTCTTTCTGGATTTTAAACGTTAATTCTGGATTTATTGTTTTTCATCTGCCTGTAACAAAAAACATCACTGGATCGAACAGTTTCTAGATTCTTTTCTCCAGGATCTAGTCAGTACAGTTTTTGTTCCTGTCAGAACTTGTGGAATCTTTTTTAGAATTGTTTTACCTTCCTGGAGTCCAGTGTTTGGTCGGAGTCTGTTACTTTCAGGGTTTTGTTTCTCTGAGTGTCAGCGTCGGTGCAGCTCGTTCGACTGAATGCCCCAGGATTACCGTCAGGCTGCAGCTCTTCATCCGGCCTGCAGAGCGGCAGCAGAGAGCAGCAGCTGGCAGCTGGAGAGGCGGAGCATCAGCATGAGCGACTTCTGGCATAAGATGGGCTGCTGTGTGGTGGCTAAACCAACACCTGTGAGCCACACACACACACACACACACACACACACACACACACACACACACACACACACACACACACACACACACACACACACACACACACACACACACACACACACGTTTGTACTTCTGTCTCAGTGAGGACACTAACCTTTACCCTAACCTTAACCATCACAACAAAATGCCCTCACAAAGATATAAGGACAGGAACCCACTCCTTCGAGCTCTGTCTTCTTGTCTCTGTATAAACAGCTGTGATAAATATCATCATATGAGGATGTTGTCGTTAGTGATGATGACCGTGTAAGAGTTTGAGCATCACTAACGAACATTAACAAACGACAGAAGTCACTTTGAGTTAACGAGAGCGGAGCAGGTCAAAGGTCAGAGGTTTGGTTCCTAAACCCTGACAAACGTCATTAAATCTGTGATGCTTCACCTGAACTGCAGCAGAGGAGATTTTAATGAGGCGTTCAGGGTCTGACAGAGCTCAGACTGTCCCTGAACGCAGCACTTTTATTCTGAAAAACCTCAAATCAAAATACTGTCCTGCTAAAACTAAACATTAAAGATTTTACTCTTTTTACATTGTGTCTAATGTGTGTGCGTAGAAGAAGAAGAGGAGGAAGATTGATCGCACGATGATCGGAGAGCCGACAAACTTCATCCACCTCACACACATCGGCTCTGGAGAGATGGCAGAGGGTCTGCAGCCGGTGAGAGGATACGAGTGTGTGTGAGAGACACAGAGAGAGAGACAGAGACAGAGAGAGACAGAGAGACAGAGAGAGAGAGAGATAAAGGAAAGAGACAGAGAGAGAGAGAGAGAGAGAGAGAGAGAGAGAGACAGAGAGAAAGAGAGACAGAGAGAGAGAGAGAGAGAGAGATAAAGAGAAAGAGAGAGAGAGAGAGGGCAAGAGAGAGAGAGTCAGAGAGAGAGAGAGAGACAGAGAGAGAGAGAGAGAGAGACAGAGAGACAGAGTCAAGAGAGAGAGAGAGAGACAGAGAGAGAGACAGAGAGAGAGAGTCAGAGAGAGAGAGAGACAAGAGAGAGAGAGAGAGAGAGAGACAGAGAGACAGAGTCAGAGAGAGAGAGACACAGAGAGAGAAAGAGAAAGAGAAAGAAAGAGAAAGAGAGAGAGAGAGAGAGAGAGAGAGAGAGAGAGACTTTTTTTTGACTTTTAAGATAACTTTTATTTAGATCATTTCATGCATCAGCAAAAAATAAATAACACTTCAATCAGATCATATTTAAAAAAAGAAAACTACCTGTCACACACACACACACACGGAGTTTAAAAATGAAGGACCAGTGAACCGTCCTCCTCTACTGAACATAGAACCTGTCTGATCCCCCACTGACACTTGAAAGCTTCCAGGTTACTGGTCAGGCTGTAGAAGGCGTGTTCTACTCTCAGGCGAGTTGCTACCAAACCTTCAAGCACTTCTCCACATCTGTCCAGCCTTCACCCAACATCTGGTTCTTCCTGCTCTTCCAGGTGGCCAGTTTAGCCATACCGAACAGGAAGTTGACTAAGACGAGTGTTGCTCTGTTTCCTTTGTGGCATTTAGGCCCAAAAACAAACAACGGGAGAGAGAAGTTCTCCCCCAGAGCCTCCACCCACTGCTGCAGTTGTCTAAATAAAACCTCTAATCGAGGACAGGTCACCACCAGGTGCTCTACCGTCTCCCTATCACCACAGAAACCACATCCCTCCCCAGTGCTCGGGTCCAGGTGAGCTCTGTGTCTGTTTGTAGCTAAAGCTCCATGTATAATCCTCCACTGGAGGTCACCCACCCGTTTCTCAACAGGAGGTTTATACAGGACCCTCCACCTGCCTTCGGGGGTGCAGCCTGCAGCAAAAACCTCAGTCCACCTCGTCTCCTTGACTCCAGCCAGAGAGCGAAGGTTCAGCACCTTCACACAGCTGACATAAAGCTGCTTCTTCCCACAAGAGCTGAAACTACCCAGCACCGGTGTTTTGAAGGAAAGAAGCAGTCCACTCTCCTCTCGCCACCCGTCAGCAGCAGGGCTGACGATCAGAGAGGGAAACAGGTACTCACAGTCATCATCCCATTGGTCAGCTAGAGTACGATTTTCAGCAAACGCTCTCAGTGGCACAGACAGGGACTGCAACATTTCTTCCACGATTCTCTTCAGAACTCTGGAGGACCTGATGTTGGTGACGTCACAGAGTGTTTCCCAGGATGTCTTTGTGAGGTGGCCCAGTTTGATGATGCCAGCCTCAACAAACTTACTTCTCAGTGTTGCAGAGGAAAAGGTGTCGGTTCTCAGGAAATCATTGTGGAAGAGCGGCTCCTCAAACAGCCATATCCCCGGTCTGGGGTCAGGAGTCCGCTTGACCTCCAGCGTCTGCCAGGCGTTCACCACCGAGCTGTAGAACGGTGTCAGTCCAGTCAGGTCAGCTTCAGTTGATGAGATCAGAAATAACTGTTTGTCCAGCCCCAGCCGCCAGCTTGTCTGAGCAGCAGACGAGCAGGAGCCAACCAGCAGAGACCACAGCCGTACAGCAGCTTCTGCACCGTCTGCAGTCTGAAGGCCGCAGTTCTGGACACAATGTCAATGAGACCCTGACCTCCCTCTGCCACAGGGAGATACAGGGCCGCTGCCCTCAGCCAGTGCTGACCAGACCAGAAGAACTTCACCAGGCGACGCTGCACATCTTCAACCAGACCTGGAGGTGGCACCAACACAATAAGTCTGTGCCAAAGAGACGAGGCGACCAAGTTATTCACTATCAGAACTCTTCCCCTGTAGGACAGATAAGGTAGCAACCATTTCCATTTAGACAACTTCGCTTCCACCTTTTCCAGCACCCCCTCCCAGTTCTGCCTCTGAAAGCCCTCACTTCCTAAATGGACTCCCAGAACTTTTAATCCATCCCTTCCCCACCGGAGACTTCCAGGAAGACCAGGCTCAGTCCCTGGCCTCCACTGACCCATTAAAAACCCCTCACTCTTCTCCCAGTTGACTCTGGCTGAAGAGGCTCTCCCATAAAAGACCAGACTTTCCTGAAGTTGCTGGACATCATGCTGGTCATGGATAAAAACATTAACATCATCAGCATAAGCTGAGACGACCACAGGAGGGTTGTGAGCCAGCCCCGGCAGAGAGAGACCCCTCAGCCTGCTCCTCAACCTGCACAGAAGAGGCTCGATGGCGATGCTGTACAGTTGTCCTGAGATGGGGCAGCCCTGCCTGATGCCTCTCGTGACGGGCACAGGACAGCTCAGCCCTCCCCCACCTTCACCACACAGCTAGCCCCACTATACAGCAGCTTGACCCAGGACAGAACCCCCGAACACCAAAAGCCTGCAAGGTTGAAAATAAAAATCGTGATCCACACGGTCAAAGGCTTTTCTTGATCAATTGAAATAATACCCACATTTACATTATATAATTTACACACATCACACATCTCTTATTAAAACAGATTGTCCAGCATGGATCTGTCAGGCACACAGTAACATTGATCTGGGTTGATCAGCTGTTCGATGCAGGTCTTCAGTCTGTTGGATAAAACCTTGGAGAGGATCTTATAGTCTGTGCATAAAAGGGCCACTGGTCTCAGTTCTTTAAAGGCTAAGATCTCCTTCTTCTTAGGCAGCAGAGAGAACTGCAGCGTCGACAGGAAGTAGGAAGTGTCCCTTTTTAAAACACTCCTAAAAATGTCTAAAATGTCTCCTCCCAAAACACCCCAGAAATGTTTTAAAAATCTGAAGGTAATCCATCCACTCCAGGGGCCTTTCCGGACGCCATCTGCGACACAGCCGCGGTCAGCTCCTCTAAGGTGATGTCAGAGTTTAGTGTATCCTGTTCTTCAGGACTCAGCTGAGGAAGTCCTTCTAGCAGCTCTGCAGCAGAGTCCACATCACAGTGAACTGCTCTGAACAGCTCTGAGTAGAACTCTACTGCATGCTTCCTCATCCTAGCCGGTTCTGTGGTCACTTCTCCGTCTGGGAGCCGCAGAGACACCATCTGTTTCCTCCGAGCCACCGACTTCTCTAAGTTAAAGAAGAAGGTGGTCGGAGCGTCCATATCATGTAGTTTAGTGAAGCGGGCTCTGACCAAGGCTCCTTTGGCTCTTTCATGTAAAAAGGAGCTTAAATCCTGTCTCTTGGTTTTGAGCCGTTCTGCATCCTGCCCGTTGCTTTGTGTGGCTGGGACAGCTTCCAGGTTTCTGATCTCCTCCTCTAGCTTTTTAATGGCTCTTTTTATTTTGACGGTGGAGTTGGCTGCGTACTGCTGACAGAACACTCGGATTTGGGCCTTTCCTACTTCCCACCACTGGGTAAGGGAGGAAAACTCTTCTTTCTTATTTTTCCAAAAAGCCCAAAACAGTTTAAAATTCTCACAAAAAGTAAAATCATGCAATAATTTAGTGTTAAATGCCAAAAGACTTTGATTTACTGTTGAGGATAAAATAAACTCCATTAAAACCAGATGGTGATCAGTAAAACCAACAGGAGGATCTGACAGTTAAAAACCTGATTAGTAAAGCGGCAGAAAGATAAAACCTGTCTAACCTGGCTGCACTGATCCTACCATCTAGAACTTTGACCCAGGTGTACTGCCGGGCTGAAGGATGCTTAACCTCCACACATCCACCAGATCTACTTTTGTTACGATCTCAGATAAAAGCAGAGATGACTGAACATGTGGCTCCACCCCGTCCTGTCTAACTTAAAATCTGTGCAGCAGTTCCAGTCTCCACCCAACACAATACATTCCTCCTGGTCTATGCCACTTAGTGTTTCGTTTAAAATTTTAAAAACTCTTTCCCGCTCAGAGCCTTGATTGGGTGCATAAATATTAATAAAACTGAATTTAAAATCTTGTACTTCAGCTTTTACAATCAGGATTCTGCCTTGAATTATTTCTGAGTGAGAGATTATATTTACGTTTGCTATTGTAGAAAAGAGAATGGCAACTCCTGCACTTATATTTGTCCCATGGCTGAGGACATGCTGTCCACCCCACCATAAGCCCCAATCAATCTCATTGAGACTGTCAGTATGTGTTTCTTGGAGAAACATAACATCAAGTCTCTTCTGCTTAATTGTTTCCGCTAACACAGCTCTCTTCTTTGCATCTCTGCCCCCGTTCATATTTAATGATGCTACCCTTAGACCCTGCATGGGAAGATAGAAGAGAGAGAACAGCAAACAACAACAGTGAAACACCCAGTGATTTAAGAACATCTTTATTTTGACGCTTTCATCTTTTTTAACATTTTTGTGTTTGGTACCTTTAACCCTTTCCTTACCCCGGTGACTAATTTCTTTAGGCGGTAACGTTTCTTTTCATCTAATAGATTCAGCCCCACCACCTTTTGTAATGTGGTAACTGACTGAATGAACTTTCCAATATCTGGGAAAAAATCTCTCACATTCACTGTTTTCCCAAATGTATCATCTAGGAAAATATTAATCTCCTCCAGAGAATACAAATCAATGCTCTGAGAAGCGCTTCCTACAACTGACCCAGTTTCACAGTCAGAGTCCACGTCCATGTCAGCATCCTCAACGTCACCATGACAACCATCCCTAACCACAGAGCCACCGGCCACCGGG